>NC_056735.1:390322544-390560044 GCF_019279795.1 Protopterus annectens | reverse complement strand
GCTCTCAACACTATCAAGAATATACAGCTCTCAGCACTATCAGGAATAATAATATACATCTTCTGTTGCACACCACTAAAGCTATTTAACACAATGACCCTTTCAAGATGGCTGCACACCGATAAACATATACATTTCAGGTCTCATAGTATGGAAAAAGAAAATGAGAAATAAGAACCAGTGATATTGTCAGCTTGAGTTAAATTCAGTTACCGACTAGTAAGTACACTGCCTGGATGCCAGCAAAGAAGAAATTTAGAAACCTGAAAGAAAATCAACCAGAAAGGGTGAACAGAAAACACTGGCCAAGAAAAAACCTGCAGCCGTTCAGCAAAAAAGCTAAATCAAGCTTCAGCTTTGGTACAAGAGATAGCTTACAGTAATCTGGAAGAAAAAAAATAAATCAGTTATATTCAGAAGCGATTAAAAATAAATGAAACATTGAATGAGTATATCAACTCAAATAACAAAAAGCAGGAAAACAATATAAGTTTTAAAAAGCTATTAGATGAAATTATAAAACTGCAAAAACAAAGACTGAAATGAAGATAAGACTAGCTGAGTATATGACCTCTCAAGAAGAGTTTTCAAAAAAATGGTAGAGTTATAAGAAACTGTACTCATTGACAATATGAGATTTTCAGCCATTCCAGAGAAACTGGAAGAACACACTGTATTAATTTTATAAAAGCGCAAATAAGCAAATGGCCTGGTATTTCACAGCTGGATTTGTTAGCTGAAATGGCACATCAAGTGTATGCTCCAATGCTGGCCATGAGAAAGCAGACAAGACCTGTATTAGAAAAGATGTGATCATACCAGCGGGAAAAGATGATCTTTACAAAACTGTAGCAGAAAAGAAGAGTATTAAAAACTGGAGAGAGCAGAGTATTTCTGGAAAATGATTATTCACTGTACCACAGGCTGAAGAGCAGCAAATTTAGCCCAGCAATCATGAAATATTCAGAGGTAGGTGCAAGATTCAAGCTGCTGTATCCAGCTGTTTCAGAATATTTTTGCTGGAGGATCAAAGACATTTTTGGATGCAGAACAGGCTAAGAAAGAAATAAAGTTTATCCAAAAAAATGTGGGCCAGTAAACAGAAGGGGATGCTGTTTCTCATTCTTCTGACAATGAAGCTCAGATAGACTGAGCCAGTGAAACATTTTCCAAAGATCCAAAGGAAAATGCTTAAGATACAGAAAAAGGGGGGGGGGGGGGCTGACCAGAAAAATCAGGAGTATCTCAGACCAGAACCAAGTCTGGTGTTGAGAGATGGAGATGAGCAGGAAGAAGACCAGCAATAAGCAATAATGAAATTAGTGAATACATGGGAAACCGTAAAACATCAATCACATTTGTGAACTATGGCTTTGCAAGAAAAAGTGGCTGAGAAAGACAAGACTTTTGTTGACTTTATTAAGCCTGTGGGTGGACTGCAAAGCATGTACCCCACTTTATGCCATTAATGTTAACACGGTCACTAAAAGGGAAAAAAAACCTTAAGTGAAACAGTTCTGTTCTTATTAGTATTTGTATGAAACAGTTCATGATATAAACTGCATGTTTTTTATATAAATATATATATATATATATATATATATATATATATATATATATAGTGAAATAGTGTTGTGCAGCGAGTAGTCAAGTGTATTTTAAATGTGGGGGAAGTCTTTTCTGTGACTGTTGTACTCATTTACTTTAATGTCTTTAACACACTTTTTTAGTTGTAAGAAATCATAGGCTTTACAGTACAAGAGAAGAAAGACTGGACAAAAGCAAGTTTAATGTGAATATCCTGTGATCTTGGGGTGGGGAGAGGTGTAAAAGTACACATATTATATGAAGAATTAAATTTTTTTCTGATTTTACAAGGGCGAATCTAGAACAATGGCATTGGGTTAAGCTATAAACAAGTGTTTTGTAAGCAAGTAGGCTTGAAAAATAAGACAAAATCCTTAAAGCCATGAAAAATGATAAGTTTCTTACATCTGCAAAGATATTAACTTGTTTTTTTATCTATTAGCAAATGTTCAGTGGGAATCAAGACTATGCAGCTGGAGACAATTGTACATTCTGTTCTGAATGAAATGTTCAATGTTTCATTGCAGATTACTTTTACATGGCGATGGGCTATATGCAGCAGCAAGCAATTAATCTTGAGAATTCTGAGCATCCTTTGCTGAGGGAAATGCAAAATTTAACAGTGACATGATAAGAGGCTCAGTGCAAAGTAAAATTTGAAATTATGGGAATGGATAAGAGATAGCAGCTTCCCTGGCATCCTTAGTACAACACTGTGCAAGTTATTTTTATTTAAATATAGCCAATGCACTTTTTAGAGCATAAAAGCTATTTTTCATATCTGAGAAGGAAACAGAAATAAGTAAAGAGCAGACAGCAATCAGTTTAAGTGGGAACACAGGCTGTAGCATGTGCTTTAGCATGGGCAACCTTAATTTTAGGTTAGGTACTGCCTGTGGGTGCAGCTGTTGATTTGGAACTACTGTTCCTAACTGGAGGTTTAAACTTATTTTTTGAATATGTACATAATTGTATGTGTTTGTTCTAAGTTAAAGGGAGATGGAGATGTTCTGAAAATGCATTTCGGTTTTGTTTGAGAATTTTTATTAAAACAAAAAGTCT
This sequence comes from Protopterus annectens, assembly GCF_019279795.1. Lineage (NCBI taxonomy): Eukaryota > Metazoa > Chordata > Ceratodontiformes > Protopteridae > Protopterus > Protopterus annectens. Next base: position 390,557,395 of record NC_056735.1, on the reverse strand, counting down.
TGAAAAATGTGACTTGGGTTCAAATGGAGATAAGAAACAAATGTATAAAAAGATCAGCCTGCCAAACATTAGTGTGAACATAACACAAACGCTGGAAATACACATTCAAAAAAACTGTAATGTATAATAGGTGGATCAACAACTTTTTATCAGAATAACTACACAATCCACATTATCTTAGAAAGTAAATAGTCTTACAGGTATACACAAAAAGAAAGAATATTGAATTATATTAAGAAACAGACAGTCCAAGTAGTAATGCTGCAGGAGACAAATTTGGAAAGAAATGAACAAGTGAATTTGACAAAGAAAGAATTTTAAGATGGATATTCAGCAGAAAATCAGAAACGAAGAAAAAGACGAGTAGTTATGCTAATTGCTACAGGGACTCCAGCAGGGAGTGAAAATGGAAAAAAGACAACAATGCCAGATTTGTGGAAGCAGGGGCTGCTAGCAAGCGAAGAGGATTACGCTGACATGTGATTATATTCCAGAAAAAAAATGCTACTATAGAGCTTAAGAAATGTTTTAGATAAATTATCAGATTTCAGCAGGGACTATTACTTATAGGTGGAGACTGGAACTTGATTTGCAAAACTGAGGCTGTATCAGGGGACCTAAAAGGGAAAATACAACAAAAGACGGTAGATTTCCGAAGTAATTTATGAAAATATCTGGTATGGAAGATATGAATTATTTTAGGAATTTGGAAAGAACTAACATAACAAGGTACAATAACTGGACTAGACTAGATAAGACTTGCATTTTACAGGAACATGTGCATTTACCCGAAAGCTCCAACATGCATCTAAGGGTCTATGTTAAATATCTGAACGATTAAATGTTTGAATCACTAAAGATCGACCTTTAGTGACTGAACATTTAAATGTTCAAATATTTTAAATAATAAAAAAAAAATACACAAAAAACAAGCCCCCCTGCACTGCCACACCCCCGCTACTTAAAAATACCAACTCCAAGATTGCACTACAGGGTAGGAAATGGGAAATTTTCCATTTCCGCAATGTAGCACACTGAAGTGCGATCTCGGAGTTGGTATATTTAAGTAGCGGGGGTGGGGGGGTGCAGGGGGCTTGACACCCTGCTTACACCCTTTACATTTTCTTTTTTTTTTGTAAATATTATTTTTTTTATGTTCGAACATTTAATTGTTCAATCACTAATGGTCGATCATTAGTGGTTCGAACAATTAAGCGTTCGAACATATAACATAGACCCATATCTAGTAACTATTTCAGATCAAGCAGCAATAAAAAACAAGATAAAAATGCAGGATAATGAATTACCTACCTGTAAAAAGAAATAAATTTAAGGAATGGGTAGTGGATGTTATTAGAGAGTTATTGGGGAAATATCTTCAGAAGTTATAGTTATGGCTAGTGAATGGGATAAAATGAAAATGGAGTTTAAAAACAGGGTAGAAATAAAAGAAAAAGACATATGATAAAGAAGCAACACAAATTACTTAGAGAGGCTAACAAAGGTTAAACTATTGTAGAATAAGAGGAATCTCACAGAAGAAGAGGTGCAAATCCATCCATCCACAACCCCTTTTTCCATTTTTGTAACACATGGTGTTTGGGAGCCACTTCAACTGCAACAATCATCTACTGCCAAGGTTCACACCACCATGTGGAAGAAGAGGTGCACATGCACAGTGCTAAAGAGAAGATAAATAAGTATATGGATAATATGCATGAGCTTAGAAAGATTGATGTTACACATTTTTTATAATAACCCCAGAGCACAAAACCTTTAGCACGATGAGTTAAGCAACAGAGCCTATGGCGAGAAAAATTACCACAAATCTTGTAGAGGTATTAGACACATTTCAGAAATGTCATGAAAATTTGTATGAAGCAGTGAAATGTGGAAATCAAGGAGCACAAATGGAAATATTTATGGAAGACTTACTTATGCCAAGGTAGGCAACAGATGAGGCTCAACAACTAACAGTTAAGACAGGAAGAAATGAGATAAAAATGGTGAAATATAAATCAATCAGTATTCAGGAAAATCTCTTAAGAACACATGGTATTCCTGTGGAAGTTTGGACATTAAGAGGGAAGAAAGTTACAAAGATCTGGAAAATTTTGTTTAACAGTATTTTAAAATGAGGAGGAGCACCAACATCTTTGAAGAGAGCAGTGGTGACTGTATTACCCAAGGATGGTAAAGACCCATCGGACCAAGCTTCGTACAGATCAATTTCAAATCATGATTATAAAGTGTTTTTGTCTTTGCTCATTAAAAAATGGCAAAAATACTGCCACAACTGAAAGACATGGATCAATGAGTCTTTGTAGAGGGAAGATAAACATTTGACAACATTAAGAGAACAATGGTGATCCAGAGGGAAGCAGAATGTAAGAAAATACCACTGTCGGTGGGTCTTGATGCAAGAAAGCATTTGACAAACTAAGATGGGATTTTATGAGTAGGACAATGGACACCTTTGGATTACCTGATATAATATTAAGCTTAATTAGGAGGCTATATTAAGGATCGGAAGCAAGAATTAAAGTAGGAGAGTTCCTCTCGGATATATTGTGTTTGAAAACAGGAACCAGGCAGGGATATTCTTTTTCCCCTTTGTTAATTGATTTACATTAGACCACTGGCAAAGAAAACAAGGGATTCAAAAATGCAAAGATATAACTAGTATGATAATCAAGAAAAGTAGGCTTTATTTGCGGATGATATTACTTTGTACCTAATAAACATACATATCTGTGTTGTGGAATATTTTGAGACAGTTTCAAGTCTTTTTGTGATATAAAATTAATGAAGATAAAACAAAAGCTACAGCCGTAAATGAAGTGCCTACACATGATTTGGTTCAGCAATACCCACATTTATGTGGACACGAAGAGATGAAGTATTTAGGAGTATGGATTAAAAAGGATTTTGCTATAACAGTTAAGGATATGTAGGAAGAGACTAAACAAAAGGCAATACAAAAAAAAAACGTAAAACTGGAAAATCTTGTTTAAGAATATGGATAGTAAGACAAGTATTAAAAATGTTTTAGTCCCTTTAGTTTTACATATGGGTCAGACATACTTGTATCAACCAGAGAAGAATTTGCTGACAATAATTAATAAAGAGTTAAAGAAATATGTGTTTGGTAAGGCAGAGGTCAAGAGTTAAATTGGGCAAGTTGATCCTTCCAATAGAACAAGGTGATTTATAATTACCTGATTTGAAGGAATATTTTAGGGATATAAATTTAAGGTTGATATACATAACACAAGAAAATTATAATTCAAAACAGAAAGGGATGATGATGAAGTGGAGGGGGTGTTTAAGAAATAAAGACAGGGTGGAATTCTGGATGCAGATCCTTATGGAAAATACGAACCATACAAACTATTATATTCATACAGTAGCAGAAACTATTCTAAGACCTAAGCCAACAAGAGAAATGAGATTTTGCCAGTAGGGATGACTGCACATAATGGTACAGAAAACAGGCAAGAGGGGACAGGAATTTGATGGAGAAAACTGGCAAAGGAAACAAGATATTGGGAGAAAATAACTAACAAGGGAAAGGTAACAGAGTGGGATGAGCCCAAGAAGAAGTTTGAATTGCAAGCTACAGACTGCCTTCCCTACCAGAGACTGATAGAGTATAGACAAAGAAAAAGGGATAGGGAAAGCTTAAATAAAAGACCCGCTCTTGTGGAGTTTTTAGTAGAATCTTGAACAGAAGTTTCTGTTAAACAAAATGAGATAATTAGTAGGCACATAAAATACTGTACAACCATAAGAATCAGAGGAGGTCAGAAAGATTGGGAAGAGACACTGGAAAGCCAATTTACAAAAAAACAATAGAAAGACATACATATGGCTCCCAAATATGCAATAAAGTCCAGAAAATGACACGGTATTACAATTGCTTTGATGTAGTAAGGCCTTACCAAGTTTAATTTTGTTGGCTGCCAAACAAAGCAATCATTAGAAAATGGAAATCAAAACCTAAACCAACTCTATCTGAAAAAGCGGATATTATAAAAGATACAAAAGAAGTGGAACGGGGATCTTTAAAAATGGGTAGGAGCAAATTACTTACAAATAAATGGAAACTGTGAGAACAGTATGTGCAGAACAATATTCAGGAAGAGGAGGAGTGAGATTTAAGGGAAGGCAGGTATTCATCAATTTGGATGGAGTGGGTGGAAAAGAGTGTCAGGAGTGATTTGGGACAGACGAGTACCGGTAAGAGTGAAAGGGAAGGTCTACAAAAGGGTAATGAGACCAGCTATGTTATATGGGTTAGAGACAGTGGCATTGACAAAAAGGCAAGAGTCAGAGCTGGACGTGGCAAAGTTAAAGATGTTAAGATTTGCACTGGGTGTGACGTAGGTGGACAGGATTAGGAATAAGTATATTAGAGGGTCAGCACAGGTTGGAAGATTTGGAGACAAAGCCAGAGAGGCAAGATGACGCTGGTTTGGAAGTGCTGAGGAGGGATGAAGAGTATACTGGGAAAAAGATGCTAAAGATGAAGCTTCCAGGTAACAGGAAAAGAGGAAGGCCTAAGATAAGGTTTATGGATGTGGTGAAAAAGGACATGCAGGTGGTTGGTGTGACAGAGCAAGATGCAGAGGACAGGAAGAAATGGAAACAGATGCTCCGCTGTGGTGACCCCTAATGGGAGCAGCCGAAAGAACAAGAAGATATTCATCAATTTATGTGATGTTGGACTGAGAATAGTTACAAAGAAAGTGTATGTGATGTGCAATCTATGTACATGAAAAAAATGTTAATATGGTTTGTTTTCTTTTAAATGTATGCATGTTTGCTTATGTATTAAGTATTAACTTAATAAAGGTGTTTAAATAAAGCTGTTTAACAGAATGAAAAAATGTCACCCTAACTCATCATTCTGCTATGTCAACTTGCTTCACTTTTCTCCTTAGAGGTGACCCTGGGCATACAATTGTTGTTCTACATAGAGTTGCCACCTGTCCCTCTTTAAGTGGGACAGTTCATATTTCAGCCATCATATCCCGCATAAAAATATGAAAAATAGCAGATATTCTGGGATTTTAGGACAAAACGTATTTCTTAAACTTCCACCAACAGTTATGTAAAAGTTATTTTGTACCCAAAGTGCCCTGATATTATATGAAGCAACAAAAATAACTCAAATTCTACAATGGTGAGTTTTTAACTTGGCAAAACGTGAATTCCAGCCCTTTGCACAGACTGTGGAAAAGGTTTCTCCTGCAAAATTGGTCACCATAAAAAATAATCCACTTTTGGCATTTGAAAAGGTGATAACCCTATTTTTCTACACTTCAAAAGTACAGAGCATATCCTAAACATGCAGCTTATTACAATCAGCACACAAACAAAACTTTACGCGGTCATGTATGTGGTCTGATTTACAAAAAAAAACAATGACACCAGAGTGGCATGTTTGTGCAAATGCTTAAGAAACAAAATTCTTTACTGAATGCATAAAAGCTAATGTTTGTTTAAATGAAGAAATGGATTCTCTTTCATAGGAAGTTATACACAAATAGTATACGCCACTCAGTTTGGTCTTGGAACAAAACAAATGTGATAAGAAACAGCACAAGCCATTTTGCTGAAGCAGCAAGAAGCAAAAATCTTGGCACTGGTAACAGGAGTTCATGAAAAATTAAAATATGTATATAATATATGGCTACTCAGAAATGTACTTGGACTGCAATCTCAGCACTGGCAGTGTCAGGTAACAGTACAACCAGAAGCTATCTGGCAGTTGGCACACACGATTACGCTATTAACAAACTGCTTCCTGTGGAGCAGGGCCATTTGCCTAACTGTGTGACCCTTAGCAAGCAGACGGTGCTACCAAGCAGAGTCAGTGAGGGTCCATGGAGTTAGTTCCCTTTCTCGGTTAGCAAATACAATAAAAAAGTGTCACCCAAGAAGTGTGTGTGGGGGGGTGGGCGAAATTCTGTAACACACTTCAGCTGCAGAAAATGAAATTCATTACACCCTTGGCACACTTCCAAACAACTCATCCTCCCAAATATCAGGAAGTTTAGAAAGGTGCTGCAGTTGCTACAAGTATTACAGACCAAAGTGGGGTGAATAAAAATAATGCATCATACACATTACTTCACAGAAATGGTGAAGCAGTTCAAGAGAGTAGAAAAAGGGCTACCAAACTGGAAAAATAAAAGCATACATATCTGTCCATCATATTATTGTTACAGCTGTATGCATCTCTGCGGTGCAATTTATATTACCTTAAATTAAGAATTATACTGAAATTCACACAAAACATGTATTTTTATTAAATAATGACAACATTATGGCTTTCTTTACGTTAGTCAAACAGTTTTTTCTTTCCTACAAGGACACTACTTCAAAACCGGTATTCTTTTACTTTACCCTTTCAGCCTCTTTAGCCAGCAGTAACCACCACGGCTGACAATGTCGGGCTGTTTGGTTAGATTCGCTAGCCCTGATGTAGCAGACTCGGTAGCTGTGTCATATTACAATTTTAAAACACTAACAATATTATTTTTATGGCTATAACTGTTATAAAGTCTCATGCAGTTTAGAGACACACTCGTCACAGTTAATGTAATATTTATCTGCATACTATAGTGTACGGTCTTTCATTAAAGGCAAACTCAATTAAACTTATTGCAGCAGTTTACATCAAAGATACCAGACAACTGCAAACTCTATGTCAATAACATTGTATGTTTTTATACTGCTTGCAGCTGACAACTGCTGAACCGGTTTCGGCTCCAGCTGTCAAAAAAATAACATGATTCGGGGAAACGTCACACGGATGTTTTACTATACTTGAGAGATGCGAAAAGCACCCATAAACTTCATGTCCATATCATGCTAGCTTAGTTCATCAGCATGACAAAGGCTAAAACTTCAGCTGTCATTAGCACCCGGATTTCACACGCACAAACCACCCAAATCCTTTCCTGATGCTCTCATAACATACAACTCACCTAAATAGTTTATCCGAATGGCAGCAGGGTTGTCCAAACCTAAAGACCGTTTCCTTACATCCCAAATAAGATTACTTGCCCTATACCGATCCATCACGAATTACACGAAATAATCCAGGATCGGTTGGAGGAATTCTTTAGGCCCACAAGGCTGAGATCGCATTGTCACTCTGCGCAGCCAATATACAGTCCCTCCTCCCACTAATGCTTCTACTTCTATCCTTCACCCTTTCTCCCTTGATCAGTTTGTTGTTATTTTTTCCTCCTGCTTTCCTCCAAGTCCCGTAACCCACGAGGTCATTGTGTAATATCGCAAGAATTTGATATCTGATCTGCACCTGATACGAATTACTGTTTCGGGAAGTTCAGCATCTGTGCTTGTACATTGTTTGCGACTATCCTTACGACCATAAGGCGTAATATGTTTAAAGGGCAAAAGCTGTTTGGACAAATCATTTCTAAAGACAAGAGGGGAAAAACACAACGTTCCAAATATCCAATAGAAAAAAAGGGCGTTTCATATGCCACCAATAGATAGCTGGTAATGAAAATAAGCATAGACTATGTTAAATGCCTTTTTTCTAAACAGAATACACATAGATTACCAAATCATTGCCTAATCACTGAGAATGAGGCGGGCGTAAGCTTTATAAATAAAGCTGAGGGGATTCGTTAATGGTTTTGTTCTGTATGTTGATTAGTGGTAGACTGTGACTTTAGAGGGCTCAGGAAGGACACGGTTATCGTGGGAAATTAGACGCCGGAGGGTCCTGTTGGTTGTAGCTTTCTCGACTAGTTCTTTTTAGCTATATTTTCAAAATGGCATTGGTGGCAATGAGAACATCTTATCATCGATTTCTTAATAAAATTGAAGCAATACTCCCTGCAAAGCTGAGACCCTTTTACAACCATCCGGCAGGTACGCTATTACGATTTTTTAAGCTTGTTATGGAATGTGTTCCACCCTACCACTCCGTGAGAAAATTTCAGGTGTTAATAAATGCTGTTTTAAGATGTCGTTTGAAGTAATTGATTATTTTGTGACTGAAGAATCTGAGTTGCTAGTTTGTGTATTTGTCTTAGCTTTCTTGAATAAGCGTTCTGTATATAACTTGTAGCCTTGTTTACTGAGTTTAGGAATAGGAGTATTTTGGGCGGCCACGGTGGTGCAGCGGTTAGCGTTGCCGCCTCAGAGGTTTTCCGGTTTGATTCTCGGCTGGGGTGCCTTATGTGCGGAGTCTGCATGTCCTCCCTGTGGTCGCGTGGGTTTCCTCCGGGTGCACCGGTTTTCTCCCACATCCCAAAGACATGCTGTAGTTGGATTGGACACTCTAAATTGGCCCTAGGGGTGTATGTGTCTTCTGTGGAAGGTTAGGTACCGGGCTGGCAACTCGACACTGTAAAACTCCACTGCCAATCATAAGAGGACAGGTGATCCGCTGTGGCGACCCCTAACCGGGAAAAAGCCGAAAGAAGAAGGAATGAGTATTTCATGCGTTGTATGCGGGAAGCCTGAAAGCTAAGTGTAAGAAATCTGGGCGAACCTTAAAAATGATAGGAATATAGCCCTAAAATTATGGACGAATTTTTTAGCATTTTTCTCAAACTTGGCTCGTGGAATAATATAACTTTAAGCTCAGATCTGTACTATTCCTTAATACTTGGTAACTTTAGTTCTCCAAGACTTTTGAGAAGCAGACCAAAATATGAGGAAAAATTCTGGACAGTTGGGAGGAGGTATGAATGGAGGGGTCCACTTCTAAATCTTGAAGCTCTAAAAATACTGAAACAAAAATATCTAAAGCTCAAAATACTGAACTCAAAATTTCGAAGAAGAAAAAAACACAGGACAGCAGCACTAAATATATTGCAGCACAACTACATATATTAACCTATTACTCTTATTACCTATTTGTGTAACTTCATTAGCACAGCTCTCAACCTTTTATCTTCAGAACATGGAACACTATTTGCTATAACATAGAGCAAATAATGTAGCCATCTTCCCCTTGGAAGCTCACAGAATGGTTTTAATGTTTCTTTATGGAAAAATTATGAATTTACCATAATGAATTGATATGAATTTACCATAAAGATCCCTTAAGTACTTCACATTAAATGTGTGGCGTAACATTTAATTGTGGAATGGGGACTTTAAGACTAAGAACGTTCCTCAGAATAAGGTACTCTTGAGAGCTATGTGCTGTAAGTCTGTAGAATGGATAGTTGCCTTCTTGGTGTACATCCCTTTCAGCAGTATTTTATGTGCTGTAATGTGGATAGTGGTCTCAGTTTTCAAGTTGGTGAATCCACTTTGTGGGCTTGTGGTATGTATGCTGCTAGTCTCTTAATAGAATGTTAATCCTGTTATATAACTTGTCTATAGCGGTGTAAGTTCTTGGCTATATTATTTTTTATTTAAGAGGGAAGTAAATGTATGAAAGCATGTTTTATTTCCAGTGTTTAAAATTGCTAATGACCAATTTTAAAACAAGCAGGTGAATATTTTGTATTATACCATGCGAACATCGCAAACCCGACAAACATGCGTGCTGATTGGCTAATCCAACCAGCGTACACATAGTAAATCCTACAAGAAACAACACAAAGTCCAGTCGCTAAATATCATGCAGCGACAGCAAATAAACAGTAAAGTAAATCTAATACCCAAAACACACAACAATTTAACGAAAACACAGAAAACTAACCAATTTCCATACTACACTCCTCATTCCCTCACCTCTAACACTAAAAAAGTCATGCAGTCGCAAATACATCACACACACACTACGTAACCACCACTTATAACACAATAAAACCAAGCATTCTCATAAAACCATTCACTTACCTATATTCCCTACAATACCTATACACAGACAACTCCAAAAATGTACATACTAAAAACACACCACACATCCCTCTGTCAAAACACACACCATACTGAATGTCCACATCAGCATACATCTAATAAAAGTGCATACAACACCACCATCTAGTGACCAAATAGTAAAAGTGCATATTTTAAAAAAATTAATACAAATTAAAACTACACCACATTTCAACATACCTATAACTACTATAGCAATAACCCACGCCTGGGTGTGGGTAATGCTAAATTTACCCACAGTTGGCGTGGTTTGGTCCCGAGGGTGAAGCCCGAGGGACCAAAAGCCAACCGTGGGTAAATTTAGCATTACCCACACCCAGAAGTGGGTTATTGCTATTATAATGACATTATTTAAGAAAAGAAACTATTACTTTTCTTAAATAATGGCATAGTATAATGCCTGTTTACTGCCCTTCCGCAGATGTCTGGCATCCGCGGCAGTTCTGATGTACTGTGCGCCTGCGCAGTACATCAGAGCTGTGGGCAAAAGCAACTGAGAAAGTAAGATCTCAGTTGCTTTTTTTTTTAGTGTTTCGCTAACGGACATCTCCGTTGCTTATTTTAAAACTGTCTCGCTATGTTCCATTTAACATAGCGAAACACAAAAAAGCAACGGAGATCTTGCTTTCTCAGTTGCTTTTTTTTAAAACACTGTCTCTGTATGTTAAATGGGTTTAACATAGCGAGACAGCTTTAAAATAAGCAACGGAGATCTCCGTTGCTTATTTTAAAGCTGTCTCGCTATCTTAAACCCATTTAACATAGCGAGACAATGGAAAAAAGTCCGGGCGACCGGACCTTTTTCCATTAGTATAACTCTATTTACAACGGGCACGCTGGCCAATCAGCGTGCACGTTTTGGGGGGGGGTCATGGTATAATAAAACATAACTACACATTATAAACTTCTACACTGCTTATATTATACCAAGCACCACCTAGCCCTTTCCTAACATTTTCTGAAAAACTAAAAAATAACATTTATTTAAATTAAAACAGAAATAAACAAAATTAAAACAGAAATAAACACAAACTGAAAGTGTGGACTATTTTATCTCACAAAGTGGAAGAATACAAAAAAAAGCAAACCAACATAAATAACAACAATACAAACATAATACAAAACAAACTTAACACCATGGTATAATAGCAATAACCCACTTCTGGGTGTGGGTAATGCTGGATTTACCCACGGTTGTCTTTGTTTGGTCCCGAGGGCGAAACCGTGGGTAAATCGAGCATTACCCACATCCAGGCATGGGTTATTGCTATAACAACATTCAATGCATTCCTTTTTATACAACCCATTTAACAACTTCATGGAATTTGAAGTGATTGCTAACATTTTTTTAGAAAAGCAATAACCATCACAACACTATTTGTAACAGTACCCCATTTAAATACTATGATCATCCTGAATACCGAACATCAGATTGGTTTCCCACATTTATCTGTAACTTCAGTTTGGATGATATTTGGCTATGAAGTGCTGTCTTAGCCAATTTTAAATGGCTGCAAAATGTATGCATTGGTAGTTATTTGTGGGAGGGAGAACTGTTTAGTTTGTATATCTTCTGTTTGCATACAGAAACATATTCATATCTTTCTTCTGGCTGTGTAGTAAGTAAAGGTCAGCCAGTTTTCATGTTTCTGAAGTGCTTGTGCAGGTGATTTTTTATTAATGCTTGAGACCAGGAGATGGTAGTTAAGCTCTTCTAAAACTGGTTGAGGGGGGCAGCTTGTGCACTCTTATTTTTTTCCATTGTATGAAGATTGAGGTGACATTGAAAATGCAAGTGTCTTAAATGTGGCTAGTAGCTTCCATTTGATAGTTTCCACTGTATAGAGTGAGATGGGGGGGCATTATTACAAAAAGTAGTAGTATTAATTTTGCAGTAGTAAGCCACTAGAGGGTAAGGATGTATACTTCAGCAAATTCTTTGAGTTTCTTTTGTGTTTTGTCCAAGTTTATACTTCCATGTTGCTTTATTTTTAGGCACTTGTGTAAAGCGCCTGAAGAGTAGGTATTGCCCCAAGTGACTTACTAATTGTGGTTTTGTTTTGATCCATTGTGCAAGTTTTAAGATGTTACAGAAAATGGGATGTGGAAAACTGCTTCACATGGCCTAAGTACCCCCCACCCAATAAACAATCTGCCCCACCCAATAAACAATTTGTTTCACATAGCCTAAGTACCCCCCACCCAATAAAACAATCTGTACCATTCACTGAAGTTGGCAAAATGTTTTAGTAGGATTAAAAATTGTGATCAGGCAGTTTATGGTTTAAAAATATTGTTTTGGAACACAAACCTGGATGCAGGTACATTAAGTGTTGTCTTTGTAGCAGTCCAGTCTCCAGTAACGTATTGAATCGGAAAATACTTGTAGACTACTTGTGTCTGCAGCCCAAACCTCCCAGCCTTCTAGATTCTTTCATAACTCTAGAGAAGTTTTTCTGGAGGTTCTTAGTTTCTCAGACTTAAGAGAATCTCTGGATTCTAGAAGTAATGGCATGATTCACCTTCTCAGGTTGCACACAATCTATTCAGTTATAGTTAACACCTAATAGATGTCTGTCCCTTACTATTTTTGTTCCCACCATGGTAGTTCACTTCCAGGAAGGGTTGGGGCACTCTTCTAGGTCCTATGATGAAAATGGGCAACTTGTTTAGTTTGACTTTCACAGTTGTAAAGACAAAATTGGACAGCATAAAATTTTGCTGCAAGACTTCTAGCAAAATTTATTTTTTATGGGCTGGCATGTTCCTATGCATTTCTACCATTCCCAGTGATATCAAGGGCCCTCCTGAATCTGGGCATACTCAAAAGATTTTGTTTGCTTTTTGGCCTAAGCAGCAGTGTTTCTCCCCCGTAACGGAACTGGCCAAGCAGTTAATACAAGCTTCCTCCCCGTTTGGTTCTACTCATAAGACTTTCATACACCCCAATCTGAAACTAAATGGCTGATTCAATTTTGACCCCCCCCCCCCCAATCAATGTGTGCAGCTAGTACTAAAGGACTCTTAAGCCAAGTACTGTGAAACTTGGTTGCTAAATTGAAAATATTTGCTACAACCAGGGCCCATTCAGAGATTCTTTACCACAGGGTTTTCAAAGTTGCATGCCTTGCCTTTCCTGTTCTGGTCAAAAGATGAACCTTACTTCAGCATGTCTTCTCTGGGATCCTCCTTCTCTCACTTTGACCAGGCAGTTCTTGAAAGGGGTTTTGCATGTTAGACCAGCTATATCTTCACAAAACCAAGCTGTTGATCTGTAGTGGGACAAAAGGGCAACTTAATCAATGGATTCTGAAGCATTCTAGAGGCCTCTACTTTGTCCTTTGTGAATGACACTACAAACTGGATTCCTTTTCTATAGCACAAATTAGACTTTCTAGCCCCATTCTCCAGAGGGTTCTAGACACTCGTCTATCCTCCCTCCCAGTCTAAGTTGTGATAGTCTAGCCATGCAGTTAAGGCTACTGCAGCAGTGTTCTGAACATGCAACATTTTTTTTAAGTCGCACTTAATCCTGGCCTTGCATGTTCAATGATATTGGTGCTGTCACTGCACCCTTTCTCTCTAGTTTACATAATTGTTCTGGCTGTTTTTGTCAGGGTAGTAGGCTCTCCTTTTGGAGTTGGTCTTCAAGGATTTTTGGCACCAGGTTCCTGTTTACTCATTTTGGAGCTTAAGCCACCATATCCTGGGTACATGGGGCAGAGAGTGCAAGAATGGCTAGCCTGCCATTGTATTCTTGGCAAGGATATAACTTCAGCTGAACTAAATGGCTTGTACAACTGTACATTTCTCTAACTTTTTTTTTTAAGTGTACTGAAAATACCTGCACAAGAACTGTTTTGGATGTCTGTAGTCTACATAGAATATGCTTTTAATTTCCAGGAACACTGGTTTCTTAAAGTTCTCTGCTTCGTGTACGCATTCAACGATGGAGTGCTTCTGTCAAATCTGATTAACATGTGGGATAACATCAGTATCCCTCCAAATATAAGCTGTGCTTTGCCATTTGCGTACAAGCTAGATACTTCAGATCTGTATTCTATAACTTGACCTGAAGGCTGCGCCCAACTGGACTTTGAGTTTAGTGTTTTGTGTGCTACTTCTCTGAAAATGAGGAAAGCTATGATGGCAATACCAGATCTCCTTGAACACTAGACTGGATTAGATCTTGAGTGACATATCCTTGTGTACACGCGGACAAGACTTTCTTTGGAAGAAGACTCTAACACTTGTACATGCAGCTGATGCTGTATGGTGTTTATGGTGTTCTGGTGGACTAAGTCCAAGATGGCCATTGCAGTATTTTAACTCCTGTGAGTTGTGGAAGGCTTAATGCAACCCCCCCCCCCCCACAAAAAAAAAGTAATATGGTTTCTTTTTCCAGCAAAATTGGTCAACTTAGATCTTTAGACTTCAAAGCTGGTAGGATCTGACTGGAGAATACTGGAAACTAGTGCTGTCTACATTGTAAATGGGTAGAATGAGCAGTGACACTAGTGGGACTTCCCCTTGCCAGGATTTAATGCATGTACAACCCAATATGCCTGCCTTCCTGCCCCTCACCATTGGTGAATGTGGTGAGGCCATGCAGTTGTGCAGTACAGCTGTTTGACTTGCTACGTGCATTTTTTTCATTAAGTGCTTGCTAGCAAACTCACCATAGACGTGGGTTCAAAGTGGCTTTTCTTCCTGTGCACTGGATGATAACAATGGAGTGCGAGTCTGGCACCCTTTGATCTCTACGATCTTTCTTAAAGGGGGTTGTGTTGGAGGCAAGAGTGGTGTGTATAGAGGTATACATCTTGGATACAGCTAAAAATGTGCTGGATATTTCAAAGTTGCTGACTTTATGGCATATATGGTATCTTCTGTATCTAAAGCTACAGATCACTACCCAAGGTGGGTGCCCCCCCCCCCACACACACACACACACACACCCACACAGCAATTTTGTATCTCTTCCTAGTCACCCTAATGAGATGTGAATTAGAATTTTGTCCACAGTTGCTGAATATCTGTGGTTTAAGAATCCACTATGTAGCTTGCCTTTTGACAGAAGCTGTATGTCTTAGTGCCTGGTTTCTGGAAGTATGCTTTCTTGTGGAGTCTGCATGCATAGCTGCCATCTGCCCCAATGTTCTAAGAACACCTTCCTTACAAGCCATTTCATTGGACTTCAGGGGCACAGCCTGTCATTCAGTTGAGTGAATAGTTGACACCTGAGTATCTTGCAGATACTGTTCAGTGAGTATTTGGATTTGATCTAAGACCACCCAGCGATCTTGTAAATTACCCACAAGTCTACTTCCCATGTAGACTGCCATTTTGTCAGGGCAGCTTCTCCAATTTTGCATCACTTTTAAATTTACACAAGTGTCACCTAGGTTAGTTTATTTTGTAATCTGGACTCTAAATTATGTAAGGGTCATCATTTGAGCAAGTTCATGGAGTTTGCAACCAGCAGTCTTTTGATGGTGGCACAAGCCTGTGTTTACTTCAGATAACTTTCAGTAACTGGAATCTGAGCAAAGTCCACTTGTTGTCATGGAACACTTAAGAGTAAATGTCACTGTTTTTAGCAGTAAGGTGAAATGTTTTGAAAGTATGATATTTGTATTCTGTCTGCTTTAGCTTGTGTAGGGTTCATGTTTTGTCCAGGGCAACACATGGCAACGTTTTCTAGATGTGCACAGCTATGTGGTAGTACTTCTAACTTGTCCATTCTTTGTATAGTTTAACTAGGGGATTCTTCATTCATGTCATCTTTGCACAATTATTGCAAAAATAGATTTTTTAATGCAAGCATTGCTTTTGGTTTTAACTAGTTTGATATTGCATGTAGTAAAGTTCCATATTAGGATATCTCTGTTTTGTCATGCAAATGTAAACCAGTAACATACTGTGTAGCTTATCCAGCCTAATCCTCCCATGTCACATGGCTTTGTACCACTGAATAGCGATTTAAAATGCACTGTGCAATCTTGTGCTTAAAGTGTTGGTCTATGGATGAGCATTTATTGCCATGCAAGTTTAATCATAGAGTTCTAACTTTGACCATCATAAGCTAGGCCTAGTTTTTAAACTGCTTATTTGAATACTGCAGTGTGCCCTCCTACCATGGGACAATGCAATATTCAGCTAGGATTAAACTCACTTTGTTGCCTTTTTTAAACAATCTACTGTTACATTTGTAGAGGAATGGGAGCTGTGTTTTTTTCTCAGGTGTTCATGTGTACTGTTGGGTAGTGTCCACAAATGCTTTGGCTGCTTGTGGTATATCTGCTTACCCTCCCCCACCAGAAAAGTGACGTATTGATGGCTTCCTTGACTATAGTAATGCCATGCTTAAAAGTACTTTTCACTAGTTTGTTTGGGAATCCAAGTAGTTGAACATGCCTCTGGTAGTCCTGAGCTTAACTTACTGCTCTTGATAATATAGTTCTGGGGTGCCAGCACACTGTAGTAGAGGCTCAAGTTTAAGAAACTTGAGCTGCAAAGGTGGTGTATATATTTTTAAGCAAAGATGGTAAATTATTTCCAATCCAAATTGGATAAACATGACTTTCAGAACAGCTTGGAAATTCTACAGGCATTGAAGATCTTGTGAAACAACAAAAACCAAAGGGTAGCAACAGGTGCTTGGTCCCAATGGCAGTTTTTCACTTGACATGAAAACAGTTGAAGGCTGCATGGGTGACTCTTCCAGGCTGATGGCTTAAATGCCCCTTTGGGAATACTCAAGCGTTCACCAGATCCCTTAAGAAAGCTAATTTAAAAAGCTTCTACATACTATTCTCTAGTACTAGATTTAAAGGCAGGGCTCTAGTCTCTGATAACTGTTCTGCTTTGGTATTTCTACTTAAATACTCCTGAACAGCTTCTGCTGTACTGTTGGCTGCAGGTCCCTTCAGCCATACAGTGGGGGGTAGCTGCCTCTCACTTTAGTGGCAAGCCCATATGCTTGCTTCTCTGCTTTCTCCCATACTTGAGCACTATTCCCCACTCTCGGGTACAGCACAGGAGAGAGAAATAGTACACCTCCCTAACTATTGTTTTTCTGCTGTAACATTGTCCATTTTCAGCACTGAAATCCACCTGGACAATGCACTTGAGCCGATCATGTTGAAATCACCATGGGTAAAATCCAGTACCACTTCCTTGCAAGATATAGGTTCTCCTCTGACCCCAGAAACATGTACCATGTATTCTAACATAATTAGAAACACTAACCATCCAACCCAGTACTATATTCGTGGGTGGCTTTAATTACCAAACCATTGACTGGGAATGCTGTAAAACACTAAACGTACATGGAGATGTGTGGATTTTGTAAATGCAAACTTCCTGGAACAGAGTCAATACACCAACTGGGGTGCAACCATACTGGATCTGGTCCTCAGCAACATGGGAGAGTGCTGCACACCCCCTGCTGTAATGCCTTTCCTGGTAAGGTCTGACTACAAAATGGTCTCCTTTTGAAGTAAAAAAATTAAAATCTGGACCCACAGCTAAACCTGGAATATTCAGGAACTATTCTAAGGCTAACCTACTATTGAGAACCTGCCAAAATTTCAAGCCCCCATAAACCCTGAACTGCCTATACAGAACTGTTCACAGAAACCCTGTACAAGCATGTTGATAGAGGCAGCTGTGCCACCAGGAAGATGTACAGAACACAAAATACAAGCCACACTGGTGGAATCCCAAAAATCAATTGGCTGTATAAGGAGGAAGAAAATCATGGCAAAAACTAGGTGCAGCACACCGCAGAATAAAAGCATTCATCACACTAAACCACTCTTGAGGACAAAGTCTACCAAAGCCAAATTTGGCCTCCCAGGCCAAGGACAGCCACAAAGCATTCTTTAGCTGTCTGCAACCTCAAAGGCAAAACACATTTGTGCCAAACTCATTGTAATTGGAGCCACCTATACCAAGCTAGAAGATATAGCAAACCTCCCAGCTGATGATTTCGGCTCAGACTTTACCCCTTTCCCCTGCAACCTTTCCTCAGGAAAGAAATTTAAAATATAATTCCCCTCACTATCACTAGGGATCCGGTCCTTCTTGCTCCAAGACCAAGAACACTGCATCAGTGGGTCCAGACAATATCCCAGGATACCTTCTAAATAGCATGAAACTACCTGTCAGGGCCTCTAGAATTACTATTTAACTTTAGCCTCCAAACAGGCTTCATGCCTCATGAATGGTGGCGTCCACAATCATCCCCCTGTACAAAGGTGGGCCATCTACAGACCCACAAGTCTCTTGTGTAAAGCCATGGAAAGAGTTATGGAGATCAATGGAGATAAAGTAAAGCTCCAGATACTGGACCATACCCAGTTTGGTTTAGTCGGGGGCAGATTATGCCTACTCAATCTGGTAGACTTAAAGGTCACCAAAGCAATGGAGGAGGGCAAAGTCATTGCCTACCTTGATCTGGTCAAGGCATTGACATGATACCCCAGTCTGGTATTGACAAACTCAGGAGGTTGGGTACAAACTTGTATAACTGGTGGATAGCAAACTAGCTCACAGACAGGATCCAGGAAGCTAGAATTGGGCAGTCCACCTCTACAAAGAGGTCAGTCACAATTGGGAATCTCGATCAGTCCTAATTGTCACTGAATCCCACACTGACACAGATGTTCAGGAGGGGTGATACTATCAGCCACTGACTAAAACTAAATGCCAAGAAATGCATTGGGAAGTCATCCATCCTTGGTACCTATATTTGACCTAGTAGTCGAACTTGGGGCACACATGGATAGTAATCTAGCTTTTGATAGTGTATCTACAGTGGTGAGGGAATCATTCTATGTTGCGCAACTTGTAAACAAGGGTATGGCGTCCAAGGAAGTCATTGTTCCACTGTATTCGGCATTCATCAGACATTGAGTACAATGCCCCCTTTGGTATGTACCTAACTAGACATATCCAACACAGATGTTCCTCACTAAAGGAATACAGGGTGTATATGTCCTATGCAGACCTCAAGACCCTATCCCTGAATGGTCGTCTACAGGCTTTTGAGGCCAGATCTGTACCTGGCATATAGGGCATTGTCTGACCTCACTCTGGACCTCCTGCATATCCTCAAAACAGCACCAGAGTTGCCCGTTCTAAAGACCAACCTTGTCTGCGATATAAATATGACCTGTTTGGTATCCCAGATCTTGCTGTCTATGGAACAGGCTCCCCATCCATGTGAAGCAGAGTTCATCCCTAACCTGATTCAAGTGTAACTTGGACAATTGGATGGGAAACTGGAAATTCATCCCTGGTTTAGCATCTTCCTGTAATGGACAGAGGCAATGTGTAAATGGTTCATCTTCCAGGCCCATGCTTACCGTTGTCAAGGGTATCAGAACTTGTCAGACTTTGGATGCATGGCTAGGCTTAAAAAGGCCCTTGTGGTAGTTAGCCTAGTAAACACTTAATGAATCTCATTATCACTTAATGAATCTCATTATCACTGAAGTAGTTTTTTCCTAATTTATTTAGAGCTTGTGTCTTCACAAACTTCTAATTTGTATGATTGTACAGTCTTTTGACACCTGGATAACTTATTGGCATATCTTAAGTTGCATAGAATATCTACACTTCATAGCAAGTTTTTAACTGCAGAAGAGCAGATGGCAGTTGCTGTAAAAGCAGGTCAAACAAAATATGGCTATGCTTCTAGAAGGTAATCTTGCTGGACTTCCCATTTACTTGTATTTCTACATAGCATTTATAACTTGCAAAGATTTGATGCAGTGAGCTTTTATGCTCAGCCTGGGTGGCTTCAGTACAGCTACTCAGTTGAGATCAGTGCTGTACCCCAGTAAGCCAGTGTCTGTGCATATGTTAATACTCAACACTTAAGATTTACTCTGAGACTAATCTCTTCAGTGGCCAGCCATCCATAACTTAAGTATCATATGTGACGTAATGCATGGCATACCATTGTTTAGTGACTTCCTTGGTAGCCCTGAATGATTCAATATGCTATTTGGCAAGAAGTTTAACTCTACTTGTGCTGACATAGCTTCTTGGATGGTCATTGTAGGACTTGTTGCTACAGGATTTTTTTCTGAAGGTAGCAGCAAGATTCCTATTGGCCAGAATTTCTTGTAACTGTTGGCTGGAACCTGGGCAAAGTCATTCCCTAGTTTTCTCCATATCGTGATCTTGTGCAGATTGAAGAATTTGCTGCATATCAAAATGTGCTGTGATATACTGGCAGTATGAGTACTTTATATTGTCATATCATCCAGAGAAACCTTTTTTTTTACTTTTGGAATAGTCGCCTTAATGTATTTTAAGGGGTGAACCTACCAATTGTGAGCATAGTGTTGCCCTCTAGTGAAGAGGACTGTGAATTTCTAGCCTTTTAAGCAACAAGGCTTCAGCTACTGTTGCGGCTTTTTCATTTTTACACTAACTGTTCTAAGTCCCCTAAATAGAACATGGTATTTGGAGAATAAAAAAGGAAAGTGCAGGCTGCTACTTTTAAAAAGGCAGGTTGAAGTACCCAAGTTAATGCCCATCATGGAGCAGCTGGTGTACAGACTTTTCACCACTCTGTAGAACTGTGCATGTCCCACCCCCAGTTCAGAGTGACAAGTAATTAAGCAGACTGGGGAAACTTGTCAATCACACACCAAGGGTTTGATTGTAAAGGCTTCCATCCAGAGGACTAGGGTCTGGGCCAGAAAAGAATTGTCATTAAACTTCCAAATGCTGGTTTTGAGGTTTGATTTCTATATTGGTGCAGACTAATGCTTACCTGTGAGGAGCAGATTTTCAGTACCAAAGTGTCCTAAGTATTCTTGTGGATATCTGACTTGAGGAATGTCTGATAAGGACAGTGGAGAAAAGAAAAAAGTTTTTTGCTGGTAAAGCAGGCTTAATGAAATCACCTGCCCACCACCAAAACCTTTTTTCACCCCTAGGTAATGTAGAGCTTCCCCACTCTGTGCCAGTTTGTTCCTCCATTCCAGGAATTCTGGAGCAGTGACTAGAGCTGTCCAGTGGGAACCATTCTAGCAGCTGTGAGAGGGTGCTTTCATGTCTTAAAGCCCTTCTAATGAGCATTAGACTACCTACCACAGCAGGTGTGGGAGGGGTATAATGTCACCATGGTTACCATCTCTGTGAATGTGTCTTGATGAATCAGCCACTCCTGTTCGCCCACCACACCCAGGAGCCTTCCTGGTCTCATGCTACTAGTGAGGCTTACTTGCTGTCTGGCCTGTTTTCGGAGTACTGGCCTGGATGTCATAATGGCATCTTATTCCCTCAAAACTAAGCTGATTTTACTGGAGCCCAAGAATGCCAAGTCTTTTGTGATCAGGTCCTAAAGAACTACAGAAGAAGTTTAACATTCTGAAATGCAGCATCTTCAGGACTGTCAGCAGCGGAGTATAAATGCCCCTCCCAAAACTGTCATGTCAGTAGTATCTGAACTAGTGAGGTGTAAGTACAAGGTTTGCCTTGCAAGTGCTAAATGTAGGTTTGCAGTGCCTCTTGCCTCACTTTTACTCCTGCTGGATTCCACATGTTTGAAGTACTGCCACTACACAAGGATAGCCCCACCACAGACCCTAGGAACCAAGATTTAACTTCAGTAGTATTGCATGTAAACTTGCAGTGCGAACAAACAGGTGGTCTTCAGTCCCTTAACTTTGAAAAGTCACTGAAGTCATGGACAGTAGCTGCTGTCTATTACCTACACGGCACCAGCTTAAGACAATGCAGTCACTGGGACTGCAAACTGGACCACTGAGGCTAATGTCCCGCAGGATCTGTGCTGAGATCCATCTCAATCTGAAGGTAGCTGTCAGAAGGCCTTAGGGGCAGAGGGCCAGACTGGACTAAACACTGACCATAGGCTCCAACTCTTAAAAATATAGTATAGAAACTGCCAAGCTATAGTTTTTGTTGTGCAATAATCTTCACATTCTACAGTGAAAATACTCTAGCTTGGCTGTGTTTCATTCAGTTTTTACTGAATTGCTTGGGACATTTTATTTACCCTTTGTTTTAAACTTTTAGTATAGCATATAACTTTGTGGAAATGCATACCATTTTATTACCCAAATGGGCTAAAAATAGCTTTGCTAATTTTAATAACCAACTGTAGTATAAAATTCTATTCAGATTTGTATAGAGGAATTGTTTGAGGGCCCAAAAGTTTGACTCACTTTGCCACCCAGATTGAAAGCCCTTTGCGTTTCTTTTCACAGTAATACTTTCCTTTCAATGGTGTGAAAGAACCATCCAAGGTAATCCTTTCAATACAGTGAAAGACCTATCCAAGGTAAACCTGTCTGTGTTCAATACTTCATACTTGTGGCAAGGATTTTTCAAAAATTGCCTGATGTGTTGTCTAACTGCAACATGTCTAACTTGCCTAGAAAATGTTGCGTTTGGCAAACTGAATTTGTTGGCCACCTTTGTAATCTATTGATGGTCTGAATTGCAATAGCTGATACAGTAGCCAAAATGTTTGTTCACTTACTACAATGGCCTTTAGGAAGGCAACTCAAGTGGCTAAAATGCTTATGAATATGGACCTGCCTCTTCATACCAAAGTGCATCAAATCTAGTTTCTCCAACCCAAATGTGCATGAGTGTGCAAGTCCCTTACTTGTGGCAAGGTTGGGTTTTGCTGCTGCAAGTACTATAGATGTTTCCCAATAATGCAGGAGGTTCTAGTTGATGATACTACTTAACTGTTTTTTAATCAATACATGGCAGGGAAATTTTAAAATTGAGCTGTCTGACCTTTTTATGCAGTTGAGAACTGTGCCATTTTCATTAACTGCATCTGTACTCCCACCCCCTAGTAAGCTGTGTAGTACTTGCAGTATGATAAATTCAAACCGTGGCTTTGTGCTTTCCCACTTATACCCCTGAATCTTGTGTCACTTTCATTTGTTCCTGAACCTGCTGGGTTTCTGATCTGAATGTGCCACTTAGCGCCTCCTCACCATCCCATAATGCCTCATTCCCCTGGTTTACCTCGGATCTCATATGACTTGTCTGACGAGCATTGAGGTTCCATTGCTCTTGGCTTAGTTTTTGGTCAAAAACTGTAGGTCTGCCTTGAGCTGTGTTCCCTCCAACTCTGTTCTTCTCCCCTTTTTCCTCTTGGCTCAAAATATTTAAAAACTGTTTGCTCTAGCTAATAGTCGTGACCATTCCCATATGGTCCATTCCTTCCTTTATTTGCTTGTTCTGTTGCTGGTTTTTGACTTGTGGCTAAGACGTTGGATAAACCTTTGGGTTTGAAATGCACTTCTGTGGGTGCAAGATTCCCTAATCTGCCCACAAGGAGTGAGTTTACTGTATGCCCAGTGCACCTAGACAGTTTTTATGGGTTAAAGCCTTCACAGACTCTCAGTGCTGGTGGACCATAGGAACAAGCTTGTTCTAAAGGGCTTTCTCTTGCTCCTGCTTCTGTGCCTTATACTTCCAAGGGCTGAAACACCTGTCAAACGTAAGGAGGCTGGGGAACATAGAAAACCTTCCCCTGAGATCTCAGAGCCACTGAAAAGGCTCAAACCTCTGATCAGAGATCTTCAGATCTGTCACTACTAGTCTCTTACCCCACCCCCATGCTCCCCAGTCACTTCAGAGCCAGGTGTATCTGTGCAGAAGCCTGTCAAGGAGGCCTCTCCCAAGGCAGTAACTTGTAGTCTATTGGCCATTTTGGGTCATTTCCTGTCTTTTCCAGCCCCCTGCTATAAAGCGCGTTTTAGCGCGGAGTTGCCACCGTTGCACACTAGGGCAGCAGCGGTTAAGCAGGTTTAAACTATTCGGGCTACCTAAAGTCCACTCTTCAAATTTTCCCTTAAAACTACCTTCCTCGAACTATACTACTGATCTAATCAGCGTATCCTATAACTAAAAAGATCATCTCTACTTGACTCCAAGTAGACTATTCTCTATCTGTTAAACCTAGCACTTGCTCCTACAGTACTTATCACCTTGATACAGCACTCTTGTCATAGATAGTACCCCAAAAAGGCAAACCCCCATTTCTCGGTCACCCACATCCCCCGGAATCTCTTTTAAAGTCTTTTGTCTATTCCTTCTAGCATGTCGAGGGATCAGTTGCTAGTGTCCTCTCCTCCTCAGCTGGTGAACCTGGGAATATTGAGGTAATGTTACAATTGCCTCATGTACACAGACAACCCTCTCCTCCTCCCACAAAACACAAATACATGCGAGAGATGCAACTATACGGCCAAACTGGAGGCTGAGCTCTCAACATAGGACTGGCAAGACCAGACAGGAGGAGAAGGTTACCACACACACTATAGACCCAGTCTCGCATAGTACCATCACAGCCTCGAATCATACACCTAAACACACAAAGACATACTCGGAGGCTCTGATCAAAAATCTACCAAAACAGCAGAGGCCACCAAAGCAGACACCCAAACAACCACCACCTCAGAACACAACACCTGCAACACATAGACCTCACAGTCAGTGTGTCAAACAGTCACAGCCCTTAAGGCCAAACACAATGCCAGACACACTAGTCATTGGTGACTCCATAGTCAGACACACTGACATCCCGCTCACCAGACTGAGTAAGGAGAGAGTTACAGTAAGCTGCCTGTCGGGTGCTAGAATCTGCCACATAACGCAAGCACTCAGGTCTCTCAACAGCAGGTACAAATATGACTCAGTCATTGTCCACGCTGGTGTAAACTACCTGAGACGTACCTCCTTGGACTACATGAAAAGAGACATTGAGGAGCTCTCTTATGTAGCCCAGGCAGGTATGACCCTGACCTTGAGCAGTATCCTACCTTCACCAAGAATGATGCCACAATACAGAGATAAGATGATCAGCTTTAACAATTGGCTTAAACTCTGGTGTCATTCAAAGGGGATCCAATGTCTGTCTGCCTGGGATGACATGCTGGACAAGCCACGCTGCTTCCAAGGGATGGCTTGCACCTGTCACCCTGGGATTCTGGATATTGGCAAAGGCTCTTCCCACCCCCATAGTGCCTTTTTAGGCAAGGCTCAAATTCTAAACCTACCACCCTAGAACACAAAAAGGAAAAAACTAAGGGTAATGCTGCTCAATGCCAGAAGTCTAAATCTCAAAATGCACGCACTCGAGGCCCTTCTCAGTATGGAGAACATCGATGTCTGTGCTGTGACAGAAACCTGGTTCAAGGCTCCTGAGAGCACCCCAGCACCATCAGGTTTTACCTCATATCATGTGTTCCGGCCCCAAAATCCGGACAATACCAAGAAAGGAGGGGGGGTATCCATATTCATCAAGGACACCCACACCTCAAGACTGGTGGCAACGCACGATGCATCGGAGACCATCCAGGTGCAATTAACCATAGGCAAGACTGCTCTGCAAATTGTAGCATGTTACAGGCCACCCTCACAAACTCAGGAACCTCACATGGCTTTCCTGAAAACACTAGAGGGGATAAATGCATCTCCAAACACCATCATACTAGGTGACTTCAATTACCCTAATATAGACTGGGAACACTACTCAAGCCCAAACACCCTAGCCCAAAAGTTCCTGGAATTCATAAACTCAAATGCCATGGAACAACTAGTCACCATCCCCACAAGAGGAGAAAACATACTTGATCTCATCACAAACATGGGAGCACAATGTTCAACACCGGAAGTATACCCCTCACTGGTGAGATCAGATCACAAACTAATCTCGCTGGAGGTCCTCATCCCACCCCCACCTGAAATAAAAAAGACCACAGTAAAGAACTTCTCGAAAGCCGACTTCACACTTCTAAAGACTAGTGTGGTCTCCTTTAAGGCCCCCGAGCCGGCGGAGAACAGTACTCAAGCCGCTGAATCACTTGCAAATGCCTTCTACCAGCACCTGCAGGACTGCATGGATAAGGCAATCCCAAGCAAAACAAAGACTTTGTACTAAAGGCAAGCGTCCAGTCTGGTGGACCCCAGCCATAAACAAACTCTACAACAAAAGGAGGAAGCTACTACAAGATAGAGCAAAATCCTTAAAAGGTAAGACACCTTTGATCACTAAGTAAAAAACTAAGAGCTCTCATAAAATCATCCAAAGCAAATTTTGAGAGAAAAATAGCTAAAGACTCAAGACAATCATAAGGCCTTCTTTAGCTATGTTAGAAACCTGGGAGGAAACTCCCAGATATGCTCAGAACTAGTTCAAAATGATGTGAAGATTACTGATCCTACAGACATTGCCAACATACTGGCTGACAGGTTCAGTGCAAACTTCTCCGCCCCAAAAGGAGAGCAATCTATACCAAATGATTGCAGCCCCCAAACATCTCTAACGCCCAAGTGAGAACTGCTCTCTCCAAAGCAAAAAACACAGCATCCATGGGACCTGATGGTGTCCCCGGCTGTGTGCTCCACGAACTCAACGAGGAATTAAACCCACAGCTAGGACAGCTGTTTAATCATAGTCTCATCTCTGGATACGTACCCAGGGAGTGGTGCACTGCAACTGTGGTCCCACTTCACAAAGGCGGTGCCTCCACCGACCCTGGAAATTACCGGCCCATTAGCTTGACAAGCCTTATCTGCAAAGCCATGGAGAGGATCATAATGGACCTCCTAAATAAAGACATAGGGAATTTGCAGACTTTGGATCCAACCCAGTTTGGCTTTGTCAAAGGCAGATCATGCCTTTTAAACTTGGTTGACTTAACAGTCACCAAAGCCATTGATGAGGGAAAGGCAGTCCATACAGCCTACCTCGATCTGGCAAAGGCCTTCGATACAATACCCCACTCGGGTATCATTGAAAAACTCATCAGCTTGAATGTTAACCCATACATCACAAGATGGGTTGCAAACTGGCTGAGTGACAGAACCCACAGGGTCAGAGTTGCTGGCGCCATGTCAGACTGTCACAAGTGGTGTCCCACAGGGCTCAGTCCTGGGCCCACTCTTGTTTGGCATCTGCTTTTCTTAAGTACAAGCAAACACAGGAGGGTTATGGCTGACAAAGTTTGCAGATGACTGCAAACTGGGCGCCGTAGTAGAAAACACATCTGACACAGATATCCTTCAGAAGGGTCTCACAAACGATAACTGGTGCCAGAGCCATGGCCTAAAGTTAAATGCCAAAAAATGCATAGTCATACCCTTCGGGGAAAAACAAGGTTACCCCTAGCTACCATATAGGTGGCAATCCACTGAGCACAGAAGAAGTTATCAGGGACCTGGGGACCCAGGTTGACAGTAGCCTGTCATTTGACACCCATGTAGCTAAAGTAGTTAGGAAGACCTTCTACACTGCCCACCTTATGAAGGGATTCACATCTAGATCAAGGGAGGTCATAGTCTCCCTATACTCACCAGACCAATGATTGAGTACAATGCCCCATTCGGAATGTATCTGACCCGACACTTGCAGCAGCTGGAGAGGCCACAAGTTCCTCACCAAAAGGATAAAGGGTCTCAAAAATCTGTCCTATGCTGCCAGACTGAAAGAACTCCAGCTCTCTTAGTCGCTTACTGCTTGCTCAGAGGTGACCTTTGCCTGACATACAAGGCCATGTCAAACCCAGATTTGATGAATATGCTTCACCTCAAAAAATCTAGATCAGTCAGAGCCACAAGGGCGGGAGACTTAAACCTCTACGCGGCTATTAATAGGACGTGCTGGAGGGATAGATTCATCACCCAAAGTCTCCCTATGCTGTGGAACAAAATCCCAGTATATGTGAGGCAGAGCACCTCGCTGGCCTTGTTCAAGAGAAATCTTGACCAATGGATGGGAGATCGCAGATATACCCCAGGGATTACCTCAGTGTCACTGCTAGACAGGCACAGCAAAATAATGGGTATAGTTCCCCATACTAAAGGGGTGGCGTAAGCCACAAAACTATGGGCTAGGCTTGTAAATGCCCTCTGGCAGATAGCCTAGTATGAACCTATAAGAGTGTCCAGGCCACCTTTAGTCTCTCCCTCATGTCAGGTCTTCCCAGTGCTTGTCAGAGCATGATGTGGATAGACTGAGGAAATTTTCTCAAGACACAGATCCAGATGGGAGTTTTGCCAGTCAGTCCTGTCCCCTTCTGGATCCATGAGCAGGCATTCTTCCTTCTCTGCAACCTCCTGCTTCAGTGTTCTAGCCAATGGCCCTGAAAACTGAGGTGTCCTGATCCTGTAGTAGTTTTGGAGTCTACCTCCCTGATATGCTCTGCTCAGTGTTGGGACCCAGTGCATCTCCGAACTGAAGTTTTGATGTAGTCCAGGGGGCTTGCTTAGACTCCAGAGCTGTTGCTTCCCCTTGGAGCCTTGGCATTCAACAGCTCTGTTAGTCCCCCCCCCCCCTTTGGACCAGAGGATTGTGGGGCCTCCAGAGAAGTCTGCTGTGACTGCTTTGGCTCTGCAGGGATGTCTCTGATCCTCTTGGTCAATCTGCCTTCAAGTTGGTCGAGAAGCTCTTCTCCCACCCTAGGAGTCTAGTTCTCCCACCATTGGATCTGATCACCATGTCCATGGGATCTGTGAGACTTCCAGTCTACCACAAGGACAGCCTGTCCCATAAAGCCTCCAACCTTTTCCAACTGGATTCCCCCCAAGAATCTGTCACTGACACTGACTTTGAGGAAGGGGAGGGTTGCTCAGATCTTCACCTGGCTTTCTCCTTCACAGATGTCTTGGAGATCCTCCATCAAAAAGGTGGATGGTCCTCCCCAAAACGCCATCCTAGAGGAGTCTGTGCTTTGTGCACTGGCAAGCACAATCTACTTCCTGGGTGCCCCCCCACAGATAACTTACTGAATTGGTATCTACCAGGGCATGGGACAAACTGGACACTAGACTGTACCCAAATGGGCAGGTAAGATACTCTGTGCCCCCACAGACATTACACTGGACCAAAGGAATCCTCGTAGATGCCATGGTTGTTGCGGTAGCCACCAAAAAGCAGCTGGCTTTGGGAAAGTTCCACTGCCCATCCTCACAGATCTGGGAAAGAGGGTTTTCATTTTTCTGCTACATTAACTTTGAGAGCTAAACTATATAATTTCTCCAGGCTGCAGAGGACCTTGATAAAGAACACTTTAGCTTGGTCCCAGAGTCCATGTCTGAGGAACAGAAGACCTTTTCTTCTGAATGGCAACTCTTAATGTCCAACTCCTCCATGCAGTTTCCCAAACTGCAGACTGCCTCAAGGGCCACTAGTTCTGGCATTGCCATTATGTGCCATTCCTTGATGCAGTTGCGACTCTGCAGAACCCTTCAAGGTGTCATTTTAACGCACAATTTGATTTGCATTTGTTTGGTCTTACAATTGAGACATTCTCCTGTAGTGAGAGAGATGGAAAGACCTTGTCTGTCTTCTGGAGCTGTTTTTCCATACCACAGAGATCCTTCAAGAATCAAAGTGTGAAATTTGTGGTTCAGGAAGTCTTGGTCCTTTTCAGGAAGCTCGGGGAGACTTTCCTCGGGGGCGGAGGGAGGAAATGGTTATGGTGGTAGATGCCACCCCTGGGCCATAGCAGTTCTGCAAAATTGGGGGGTCTAGATTACTTTCAGTCCCTTCAGTGCCCAAGAAAGGCTGACTTCCCTGTTCCCGAGGGAGTCGGGGGGGGGGTGCTTATTCTTGTACCCGGAAGCTTGGATAGCCAACAGACAGCCAAGGATCATATCCAGATGATACTACATTCCCTTTTAAATGTACCCAAGCCAAGGACTTGCTTCCCTGGTGTACCACCCAATCAGAGGGGGACATCAGCTGTAGAAATTTCAAAGCTTTTACAAAAGTCATCCAGGAGGTCCCTCCTGACCAAGCTGAAACTGCCATTTACTAGAGGTTTAGTTTGGTCCCAAAGAAGACTGGGGACCAAAGACCAGTTTTGGATCCAACATCTGTGAAAGTCTGTAAGGAACACTAAATTCAGGGTGGTCACAATCCTAGCCATCTTGCCTCTTCTGACAATGTAGGACTGGATGTGCTCTATTAAACTTTGAAGGCTGCATACTACCACATCGGACTAGATGGGCGCTTCAGACTTTGCTTCAGGCTGAGAACCAGTCACCAGTCACTTTCAATTCACCATGGCTGTCAGGGTGTTCACCAAATGCGTGACAGCAGTTGCAGCTAGTATCAAACTTGGGGATTCCATGCGTTTTTCTTTTATGGATGACTGGCTCCTAACTGCTTCAGCTAGATGTCTGCTCATCCAAACCAGGGGCTACCTGTTGCATTTAGCTCCCACTCTTGGAATAACCATCCATATGAAAAAATCTGTTGCTACCCATCCAACTGAGACTTTATTGGAGCATGTTTTGGACCAACAAAACTATGGCTTGTTTACCTTGAGGGTGAATATCTCTCAGATTCTAGCAATTCTGACACTCCAGCAAAATTAATGTTCAGGATACTGGGGTAATCATTCATGGCAGCCTGTTACCTCCAGTGTGCTTGCACGTGAGAATCCTAAAGTAGACGCAATCAGTCTAATGGTCTTCTCCATCCTCCACTGAACCAACTGATCAAGCTTTCATGTGTGTGCAAAGATTCTCGCCATTGGATTAATTCCCCTGAAATCAACCAAGGATGTCCATTTGTTCCCCCACTAGTGTCATTGACCAGATGGGGTGGGGCACTTGCTGGGACAGATGGTCAAAGGTATATGCAGTTCTCAGGAGACCAACTTGCATATCAACATCCTGGAGATGAGTGGTCCTAGCATTGCAGCCAGTATGGTTTTCTCCCTCTAGGGACTATTGCTATCCAGGCAGACAACGTCTGGTGTGGTACATCAACAGGCAGGGAGGAGCCAGATGTTGCTCACGTGTGTCAAGAAGCAAGGTGTGGCAATAGGGGGAATGCCTACCAACCACTTTCTAACTGGAATGCACATTCCAGGGGAGTACAGCATTCTAGTAGACAGGCTGAGCAGAGTTTTACTGATGCCTTTTGCAGTCAGTGGTAAACATCTTCCTCAAATGGGGTCAGCCTTGCTGCGATCTCTTTGCATCCCCCTTCAGCAACAAATGAAGCAAGTTTGCCTTGACCCCCCCCCCCCCCGGGACAGTGATCAGTAGATGCATGCTTGAGTTTACTTTGTGTATTTCTCACAGTATCCAAAATTCCCAAACTTCAGAAACCATAACATTTGAAAAGCTAAGTAATCCTCTGCTCCTTTTTTGACCTCTGCAGGTCTGGTTCACCACCTTTGGTTTAACCTGAACGGTCTGCCATGGATGCCTGGAACCACACTCGCCTGATCTTCAAGGCCTAAAGTTGGGCAGACTCGCCTGATCTTCAAGGCCTAAAGTTGAGCACATGATTTCTCTAATTCCAATGATTGCTAGACATTCCAGGCTTTCGTCCCCAGTCCAAAGGATTTTGATTTCTTCCCACGAAAAACAAGAGTAAGTGGGAAATATTTTCCACTGGGGCTCAACAGAAGCCAATAGATCTTTACTGCTCTTGTTCCAGTAGTGTTTTCTGGCTTTTCTTTTCCAAAATGGAGCCGGCTATTCCACTGAAAGTTGTCTGTAGCAATTTCAAATTCGCATTGGAGAGTTTTCTCTAGCGTCAATATTCTGCAGGAATTTTCTCAAAGGTAGCTTTTTGTCCTCCAAAGATCCTACTTTGATTTATAGGTTTGTTCTTCCCCCTTTGAACATGCAGCTAAGGTAGATTAGCAGTTTCCTGGAAAACTGCTTAAAAGCAATCACCTTAGCAGTATGTGTCTAAACTGCAAGCCCTTTCGTCTAAACATTTTAAATTTGCAGAAGGATAGGGTATCCTTGCAGACCAACTCTTCAATTTTTTTTACCTAAAGTAGTGACAGAAAACAGTCTAACCAGTTCTTTCCAAATTTTCAAAACTAGGGAATACACACTGCATCTCCTCTATTTACCTTGGACTGAGTTTGCTGCTAATATATATGCAGAAAAATATCCAACAAACATAAAAGTAATTGGGGGAGGGGGCATGGGATGGAGAGGAGCTCTAGTTTCAGATCCAAATCTTGTAATGTGGCATTGTCTGGTCAGAGGGTTGAATCCAAAACCCACAGATTGAGGCATTGTCGGGTCAGAGGGTTGAATCCAAAACCCACAGATTGAAGAAAAATGGACAAAGCAGATGGAAAGTTGTAAGTGCATAACTTAGCATTTGGGTTTGCTTTCTTCAAGAATATGATGCCGGTAAAAACAAAAAAATAACCTCCATCTTTTACTACCTACTCGTGCCTCTGTTTCTTTGAAACGGCCCAAATGTCCCAATGCAGTTCTTCACTCCTCAGTTTTGCCCAGGCTCCAACATCCTGTAATTATCCTGTCCTGCCATGCTTGCATTACTCCATTTACAACTAAAGCTACATGTAACGTATAGGTAGTATTAAATGAGGGATATGGTGCCCTAGAATAATCTGCATCTCCCCTTGCCAGAAGATCTCTGCAGACTGATTTGGGTTGCCCTTACCAAGTTGTAAAAATAAAGGGGTTAATATGGTTTGTTTTAACTTTATATAATCCTGATCTTGTTGCAGTCATTGGATCATGGATCAAAGCCAGCAGTTCTTTGGTTTGAATATTGATAACTATATACCGGACAAGTGAATTGTTTTCAAATCCCTCTTGAATCCAGCTACTTACAAAAGGAAACTACATTTCATACCGGGGGGGACTTCTTATGATTCTTAATATTTGGAAGTGGGCTTCAACTTATCCAGGTCATTGGAAACAGGATTATTCCTAAATTTCTGCTTCCTCATCTTGTAGCTCAACCCACTTAAACGAATACATTGTATTGCAAACATTTTAAACTTCACAAATTATCCACTATTATCAAGTCACCACTGCCCTGTTGACTTCCTAGATCGGTCATCAGACTCTTGTCCATTGAGGAATTTAGTCTGCTTTGTCACCAATCCTGAGTTCAGCCCTGCCCCAACATTTGACTACTGACCGACCAAAATTCCTAGTCCAAAGAAACACAAGTTCTCTAATTTAGAAAATACTTTGAAATCCCATCTCACAGCCGTAGCTAGACAATACTATACTCTGCTTCACAGTATGCCAGCACTTCACCTGATGAAAACAAACTCTACAAAAACTTCTAGAAAAGGTTTATAATGGAGCACAGGACTTTAATCACGACCTGATTTTCCTTTGACATTTCAGTATCCTTCCCAGCTTTTGGCTACACCATGCATCCCTTATTTTGCTTGAGCACTGGCACGTAAAGGACACCTCCCACTGCCTAGAGCATAAACTCAATGGCCCCCTTGTTGAACCTTTAACCCTGGTTACAACTACAGGGACCATACTGAATTTCACTGACACCTCTGCAACGTGTGTTTCCTGTATCTGATCTGGAAAAATGCCATTGTAAACCTCTGCTCAAAAAGCCCAATCCCCTAGAC
This sequence comes from Protopterus annectens, assembly GCF_019279795.1. Classification (NCBI taxonomy): domain Eukaryota; kingdom Metazoa; phylum Chordata; order Ceratodontiformes; family Protopteridae; genus Protopterus; species Protopterus annectens. The sequence continues at coordinate 390,524,108 of NC_056735.1, read as the reverse complement.
TTTTGGCTAATCTCTCCAATTTAGGAGAAAATATGAACATTTACTTTTGCAACTGTATACATTGGACTAATGCATTAAAGGCAACTCACCAGGGTCTAGAATCTTTTCCAGAATCCTCACACTAAGTATTTGCCATCTTTAAGTTGGTGCATTTAAGTTGGTGCATTTAAACTTTTACTATCTGGCCTTCTTGCGAAAGGTGTTTCATCTATTACTAAATTTCCTCCTCATGCTTTTTTTTTTTTTGGTCTTATCCTTATTATGTTAGCCCTTTCCAACTGTAATTTCATGTCCCTTAATGGACCAATGATTAACTCTTCCTAAAAACTATGCTTTTTTCATGCTAAGCAAAGACTTTCCAGACGTCCCCATAGTAAAACAATTTGGGGGGGGCACTTTTTGAATACTTGAGTTTGGTTGGGCACTCCATTTTCCTATATTGCTTTCACTGGGGACATTAAGTGATGCTCATGAATTCACTCTCTATGGACTCTAGCCTGGTTATCTATCTTAGAGGGCCTCCCACACATGGAGGTTTACCTGTAACTTAAATGCATGCACTCTGTGGTCGCACATTCTCTTAACTCTACTATTGGCAAAAAACCCTTCCTTTTTCACTTGTACAGCACACTGAAAGTGAGTGGGAATCCTTGAGCTAATGCAAATGTTTATTCTACCCTCAACCTATGGGTTTGGATCCGATCCTTCAAATCTGACTTTACAATAGTTCATGGTAACAAAACAAAAAAAAAAAAACTAGTTTCTCTTAACCACAGTGCACATTTTCCAAGTACCCAGATATCATTTGCTCACATTAGATGTGACCAGCTGCTCTTGGGCAGATAAGTGAATTTAAAATATCCGGTCTCCTTTAGTATTCTGCATGTTCTCTATTCTGCATGTTCTCTAGCTTTAAAGTAACTTGTATCCCTTATCTAGCAACAGTTTTTTTTCTTGCTGTTATCTCTTCCTTTTTCTTTTCTTGTGAAAGTACTCTGAATAATATTGCTAGTATTGTTTCTCCTTACACTTAGTATATTCCCATGTTATGGTTGTCAGTATCCCCCCCCAAAATCATTTTTTACTTCAAAACCCGAAAAAAACAAAGGAGAGTTTTTTTTTTTTCCTTCAGCCTTTTTCAGTACGGCTGATAAAAGGGGCCAGCTGGCTTTAGAAAGTCTGATGAAAAACTTGCATAACTTGTGTTTTGTTTGCCACACCATCTCCAAGAATATTTCTCTATATGCCACTCGTTCACCCATAAAGCACTGGTTGAATGCAAGAATATTTATTCGTTCAGTCTTCCTTCTGCATTTAGTGAGGCATTATCCGAAGGGGAATCTCCAGAAAGGACTAATCCTACATCAAGCCCTTCCTCTTAATCATCTAAACCGTCTGAAAAATCTGAGGATTCTTTCAGCTCTGACATCTCCTTTTGGATCCATCAGTCAAAGACTAGCACTTGGATCTTACAACCTCCTTGGATCTGATAAGAACCAAAACACCAGATGGATCCATCCACTTAGTATCAGACTTCAGACAAGACCAAGTCTTCACCGAATCAGGCACCCACACCCATTGATTTGACTTAATCTATCTACTTTACCAAAGACTCTTCAGTATTCCACTTTATTGGACCTGTTCCCATTGAGAGTGCTTTCTCCCTTCCTGGAAAGGTCCAAGTCTCCTCTGTCTACCTGTTCTAGATGTTTCTCCAAAGAGGATGTGGAGAGTGAGATTCCCTGGGTGCAGAGAATGCCAGGGGTTTTCTCTGCTCCTACCTAAAGACTGGTGTTCTGTGCATTGACTGTCCTCCCTTTTACATCCTCTTCTGACTTCTTTCAAAGCTTTGAGTTCTTGGATCTGAGCTGCCTGGTTCTGTCTGCTTTGGATCTGAAGATCATCAGATCCGTTTGCTGTGAATTCTTTGGCTCAGATGGAGCCAAAGTTATGAGCTGTAGCTGCCTAGTTTACTCTGAGGTGTTGGGATAAACAAGTTTTCGAAGCTGTCCCTACACGTAGGGGCTTCACCTCTGGTGAGCTAAACTGGCTTCTGCCTCAGGATTTTCCTCTGAGCAGGGAAGGACTAGGATTCAGAGGCTTGCCCTTTCCGATTTGGAATCCTGTCCCTCTCGGGGGAGGTCAGCCTCTGAGATAGCAGAGAGATATAAATCTGCTGATGGTCCCTTCCTTGGATCTTCAGCCCCCAACCCTGTCATGTCTGCGTACAGTGTCAACTTTCTTCACAGGGACAGCAAGTACTGAAACCCCATGCTTCTAGCAGGGCATTCCTGTTTCTTCTGATACCTCCCCAGAGCATCCCACTGAGGTCCTGAGGAAGCACTTTTTCCCAGAGGAATCTTGTCACCAAAGACCTAGACTTTGAGGGTAAAGGGTCCCCAAGGTCACCTCCTTTGGAAACCACCTGGAAATTCTAAAAAAAACTGTATTGGAAGCCCAGCAGTCTTGAGGAGTTGGTGTACCTGGAAGCTTTTGGCAACAACCAGTCTACCTCCTGAGTGTCTCTGCTCCCTTAAGAGCTCATGGAGTTCACTTAGTGGTGTAGGGGGCCTTCCATACTCTGAGCCAATTCCTGGAGAAGGCAATTACCACCCCTAAGGACAATATTTTGGACAAAAAGGCTTGCCTGTGGATGCCATGGTGGTGGCCACAAAAAACTAGCTGAGCAAAGGTCCAATATCCATCCCCCAAACAAGGAGTCCTGGGCAGTGGATAGATTTGGGAAGCATGTTTATGCTCCAGTGACCACCTCCTTGGTCTCTAAACTACCAGTCACACTTTACTAGGCTACAGAATGATCTAATTTAGAGTTTTCAGATACTTCCCCAGATATGGATCCTGGGAGGGTTTGGGCCTCTGCTACTTCTCAGTTGACTTAACTTCCAGTCTATTTCTAACTCTTCATGAGGCTTTTTTCACATCTAGGACTCTGTGGAGCCTTTCAAGTCTGTCTGTCAATGCTGTTTTAGGGCACATCCTTGTTTGGCCCTAAAGTTGGATGCATTGTCAAGGTGTGAAAGATTGGGAAGACCCTACTTTTCTCCAGAGATACTTCTCCAGGAATTTGAAGCAGTGGGAAAATGTACTTCAGAAAATCCTGGGTCTTGTCAAGAGAGATGGGGCGGGGGGGACTCCAATGGTAGCTTTTGCTCTTGCGACAGAGGATGCCCACAACCTAGTTTCATTCTTTGGCAGGCCATTCCAGCACTCTCTAAATGGAGGCTTGATTGCCCGACCAGACATAAACTAAACACGAGAATGTTCTCCAGACATGTTTCTGTGTTTGATTTTTCAAAGCTTGGTTATCAGCTAGAACCTACTCAAGTTTACTTTTTTTTATAGGTGCAATTCTCCACCGTGACAGTAGTCTCACTCCCTCCGGGGCTGGGGAGACTATCCGGTTGCAACTCGCAAAAAATATGCGACAAAATGTCAGCTTGGGTGTTCAGGATTTAGGATCCATGGTATGGCAACAAATCTAGTTCAACTGGCTAGATTCATACGAGAATTCTGCAATGGCTGGTAGTACAATGGTCTATCCTTCAATGTCTACTCAACATCACCCATATTTGCAAAAGATCTCCGATGGATTCAGTCGGATCGGATACTAAAAAGTTGCCACTTTGTTCTCCCCAGCCTAAGGCCACAGTGACCACAGATGCTTCCCAGCTAGGGTGGTGAGCACTTTCTGAGCAAAATAGTCCAAGGCACTTGGTCCTCCACAGAAGCCAATTTGCATATAAACATTCTAGAGATGAGCAGTGTTTCAGGCTTTCCAAGATGTTCTCCCCTTAGGAATGTTTGCAGTTCAATCAGACAGGTCAGTCTGGTACATCAACAAACTGGGAGGAACCAGATCCTACCCCTGCGTCACTGCTGTGCGTGGCAGTGTGCCATGTTAAACAGTTTTCACATGGCAACCCTTGTTCCAGGAAGTCCAATTTGGCAGACAAACTGAGCAGCTGCATGTTTACCCCACGAATGGTCCCTCAATCAGAATGTAACCATATTCCATTGGGATTGCCCTTGATGCAATCTTTTTGCCACTTCCCTAAGTGCAGCAACTACTTTGCCCTGATTCCCCCCCCCCCAATGTGGGGTTACCTGAGGGATGCTCTTCACACTTGGCCCCCCCCCAGTCTCTCCTCCTTTATGCATTTTGCCCAATTCATTAATCCCAAAGTTTCTACAGAAAGCAGCCAGGTTGAAGAGCAAAGTATTCACATATGTAGAGGCAAATCTGGTGCAATGAGGGTTTCCCATCCTCCGGCCTTCCTTCACTAACTGTGGATTCTGGATCCATCTCCAAACCTACTGTCTCATCTGATGGGCATGATTAAGACATGCCCAATCTCAGGCGGTCTGCCTGGCTTCTCCAGTTCCATTAATAGCCAGATAACCTATGTTGTCCTCCAGTCCAACACATACTCCTGTCTGCTCATAAATCTCCATGTAAGCTATATTCCAGTAAATGGAACAATTAGTTCACAGGGCATTGCAAAATAGCATTAATCCCTTTTCTGCTCAGTCATGATTTTTAAGCACAACTTTTCAATGTAGTGTCAGTCTTCCACTATCAAGTCCATTTGGCAGCAATAGTCAAGCTTCACATGGTTTCCGAGTTTATTCAGTTGCTTCACAAACGCAACTCCAAAGCCCCTATGTAAAGAGACTGCTTTCCCTTGGGACCTAAATTTGGCACTGCAGGCTATTATACACCCCCTTTCGAAACTGCAAATGAGTATGAAAGGCTCACCCAGACTCTGCTATAGTTTGCTGTGAGGGAAAAGTTTGTTTGCTTTTTTGTGTACTGTGATTTGTTTTTTTTTTTTTTTGCACTGTTACATGTATTCTGCTTTTGAGACCACAGCTCTGCCTCGAGACAGAATATTTTTCCCACCGGTTACTGTTCTTAAACACCACTGTCTTTCTAGTTGCCTGCCCCTTATGTTAATTTTACCATATATCTTCTTTCTTTGCCTTTACTGGCTGGGGTGAGTAAGCACAAAATTTATTTTGTGAAGTCACTCCCCTTCAACTATTTAAATTTGTTGGCCATCCTACTGTATTCCATAGTACCAAAATACGACCCCCCCCCCCTTTCAATCTATCTTTCCTTTTTAAAAATTGTGACTCTGTTACAAGTTTTACCGCTCAAAAAGTTGTTGCCTACTTTCACATCTAACTCCTGTAGTGTACACTGCAGTGTTTAGGATAAACCATTATCTTTTCATCTTTCCTTTAAGCATCTATTGCAAAACCACCAGTTATTGGAGAGCCTGCATGCTGCCTCTTGGTAGTCCTCTTGGGATTAGTGCTTCTGTTTTCTCCTGGTGATAGAATGCAGCTACATTATTTCCTGAAGACTGATCACCAGAAAGCTTAACTGCTTTATAGAGGACAGCTTGGATCTCTGCTTGTATTCTGATCCTGGTGAGAGGAGCAGACTGCATTGATTCCTGACTTTCTGGTTGGGAGTGGGTGTCTGCTTAGTTGGTCTGGTTGCTATCCAAGGCATCTACTAGAAAAAGGCTACAAGCCTACAGACCCTTGCATAATGTGCGACAAGACTGGATCACCAAATAGGCCGTGGCCACCTTCTCTTGGGATTGGTGCGCATTTTACTTCTGGTGAGAAGCCAAGGAGTATTGTATCCCAACAGAGTGAAGCTATGCTGAGACCAGCATTAGTAGTAGCCATTCATGCAACATTTTTTCCATTCTTGACCAGCTAATTTTTCAGTAAGTACATACTGCTTTATTTCTTTCTGCCATCAGGATATCTGCCTAAATACTTCATCCTTAAATTTTCAGGGTCTACGCATTTCCCCTAAAGTCCTTGGCAGTGCTCTGTATAGTCTTGACACCTTGAGTGACATTTTCCTGTAAAATGACTAAGGAAACTGCTCCAGTACTTTGTAACAATGACCATCCCTCCCGGCATGTCTAAAGGTCAGTTCCCTGTGTTTTCTCCTATTAACATGGTGAACATGGGCATTCTGAGGCAATGTAGCAACTGCCTCGTGTACAGAGAACCCTCTCCTCTTACTCCCAACACTCAGACTTGTGAGATGCACTTGTATCCAAATTGGAAGCCATGCACTCTCAAGCAAAGGCTGGAATAGCTGATCAAGAGAAGTTCAGCACCTGCACCACACCACATGCAATACAAAGCCCTCCAGAACACTCGCCATCACAGCTCTTGCATAAAAACACAAACCTCGCCTCCACCTTCATGGAGGTTCTCAATAGAAATGTACCCAAACAGCAGAGATGTCAAAGGCAGAAACTCACTCTACCACTACAACATAGCACAAACCAAAAGACGCAGCTCACTTAGTGTGCCCATCAATCTAAGGCAAAACAGCTTGCCCAATACACTAATCATAGGTGACTCGATAGTGAGGCATACTGATGTCCCACTCACTAGGTTGAATAAGGAGAAGGTAATGGTAAGCTGTCTCAGGTGCCAGAATCTGAGACTCAATACTCCCAAGTACACGCCCCATTTGCATGTACCTCACTAGACGCATGCAACAGCTAGAAGGGCACAAAAGTACCTCGCAAAAAGGATCCTAGGCCTTAAACGTGTCCTACATGGACAGACTCTCTAACTTTAGCTGTTCTCTCTCTCATATCGTCTAAGAGGTGATCTCTGCTTGACTGAAAGCCATGTGTGACCCAGCTCTGTTAGAAATACTACATCTAAAGAAATCCCAATCCCTCCGCACCTCTACCACACAACAGAACATGCTGGAGGGACAGATTCATAACCCAGAGACTACCCATGCTATGGAACAGACTTCCCATAAAAGTCAAGCAGAGCACCTCACTGGCCCTCTTCAAGAGAAGTCTATAGTGGATGGGGAATGGAAAGTTCTCCCCAGGGGTCACTCCAGTGGCTCTACTTGGGGACCGAGAGCTAATGTTCTGTGGCACGATGCCAGGGCACTTCTATGGGCTAGGGCTAGGCATGTAAAGGCTTCAGAGCTATTAGCCTAGTACACACCTGTGAACCTATTTCTTTTGGAGACTCTTTGGTAGCTGTAACTTCTGCAAGAAGAATTTCTGAAATTAAGCTTAATCTTCCAAACCACCAAATTTGATTTTTCAGACTATTTCCATACCAATCCATCCTTTTTTACCAAAGGTGGTATCCAAGACTGTCAATCAATCCAGCGATTTGCCAGTAATTTTTTTAAATTTGTGAACAAAGGTGAATACTTAAATTTTATTAGATTTTCAGACAATTGCATTCTTACCTTGCCACAGACCTCAGGAAATCTAACCAATTGTTTCCTTCTCGGATGTTAAATTTTGGTAAATCTGTCACCAAAGTAACCTTGTCCAGATGGCTTACTAGTTGTATTGCTTTAATTTGATAGTTTGGGCATGGCTTTGGCAAAATCGTGGAGTCCATTCTAGAGTAATGGCTACTTCATCTGTTTTCCAAACTAGAGCCTATGTGGATGACATTGTGCAACTTGGGTAGCTACTCATACTTTCATCGCTCATTACAAATTGGATCTGGTTTCCAGGGGTTAGCGCATGATTCTGCTCAGTGGTGCTGAGGAACATCCTTAGTGTCAATTTTCATTCTATCCTCAACCTATCAGATTAACATTATGACGAGTGCATAACTTTCTGTTGTCTATTTTCATTTAACTCCCCACCTTTGAACTCCTAGGTGAGCAAGCAGTCTAAGGTGGGAACCTAAATTGTATTGAGTTCGAGATAGTCTCTGGATATTGCTGATTTTTTTTTTTTACTTCTATTGGCAAACAGATCTGAGGTACTTGGGGAAGGGTGCATTGTGGGTAAGGGAGAAGCTTGGAGTTCTTTTGGTACCACAAGCTATTGTAACGGACTAGTGCGATCCAAGGGATTGGGTCTAAAACCATAGGTTGAAAGAAAATGGGCAACACAGATGGAACATCATGGCGAGTACATAAATCTTTATTCAGCATCACCAATCCAAGAGCCATGGGTTTCTGCAGTAGAATGGGGTTCTTGGATTACTCTTGGGGAGGGGGGGGGTGCTCTTTCAAACTCTGCCTTCTTTTCAGAGGCAGGATGCTCTTCCACGTCTTTGGAAGATGTCAAAGGAGTAATTAACTGACATAATAAACTTGTACACCATTCCAAAAGTCTAGACAGAATGCCTGAATAGTCTTGAATGCATGACTACCACATCAAAGTGGTGGCTTAAGTGCCAGTAAACAAGCAGGGTGAAAGACTGATCATTTTGTGCTTCAGTCTCTGCCATTTGGTATCGCCTTTCTCCATCTTTCCCAGTTCCTGCAATTGACACTCAGTTGTCTGTACTTGTATTTAGATTTAGTTCAGTAAATGTTTGCATTGTAGCTTCGTTTTGTGCCATTTATTGTAATAAACTACTGATCTATGTAGTTGTAATGCATTGAAACTGATTTGTATGTCTACTTTTTTGTGGAGATTCTCTGAAAAGGGGCTTCTTGCCAAGTCTGACTTAGTTAACTGGTTTGTAGTACTACCTTTTGAGGGGCGGGCTTTTAGCACAATCTACTGCTCCTTTTTAAGGCTATTATGTGGCAAATTAACTGTTCCATATAATCCTGCTCAGAAGTTTCCTTAATGGAAGACCTCTTTCAGCAGTTAGTCTGTTCCTATTTGAGAGCAATACCAGCAGCATGGTCCTTGCTGTATGCTGGATGTAGTCCCAAAAAATCGTGATGGGTTTGCAAGTGTACCAGGCAATGATTAACTAGTGACCTTGCCCTTGTCTTAAGGAAATTTAAGTTTTAATTAGAGCAAGTACTTGCAGTAAGACAATTTGCTTGGAGAATTGTTTAGTGACCATTCCTGCCTCTGCTGTGTATTGGTTGTGTTTGTACATTGGCAGAAAGGAAGGTACAAAAGTATCCTGTGAACTTTGTCCAAGTTGAGCATGTGCAAAACAGCAGTGTTTTGATTTGCATAGCCACTGGTCTTGCAGTACATCCACTCCAAAAGTTTAGGAGCTAAAGATATAATGCCTTGTAGTAGGGGAACTTCCCAGACTGTCAAGGATTACTATCTAAATGGTGCTGCAGATGAATTTGCTATTTATAGTAGTACTTTGGTCTGACTTGTTAAAATGCAAAGGGGACTGCTGCTGAAAGTGATGGTAAGAGTTCTGATGCGCCACAGACTTGCTAACATATGGTAGTGTTTCACTAGTCAAAGTTTTGACTAGGGATTCCAACAGACTTTCTCAGATAAATGGGAGTTTTATGAAAACACTCAAGTGTGATTGTGCTACAGTGCACAATGGGGGCCCATAAGATGTGTAGGTGTCCCTCTTCAAGGGTGACCTATAAGTAGTGCTCAGATGACTTGCTCAGTCAGGCAGCTTGGAGATGGAAGGACTTAAAACCCTGTTCTATTTTTAATTGCCTTTCACTAAAGTTCATGAATCTAGCTGCAGATAATTCCAGAGGAGCTAGTTTTATGCAGTGTTTTTGTATTTTGCATAATACAAAATATCCATACACACACTTTAAGGGTTTAGGGGGGTAGGCAGGCTATTTGCTTCTTGTTCTCAAGCTATTAAGAGAAACCTACTAAAGGTTGAAGTCAATCAAATATTTGAGACTGCTGAAGGAAGGAAATGTGTGCATTCTGAAGAGGGGTATGGCAGTTTAGTGACACTCTCCAAGTAATTTGGAATGTACATGGATGAAGGCAAGCCCATATCTGCTTACTGTGAAAGCAATCAAGGGGAATCTGATCATGTTAAGGAGGAGGAAAGACTGGGGGTGGTGTATAATGCATCAAACACATTACAGTAGTGTAGTAAAAGGACAGGGTTTACAACTATGGTGTACTTGTCAATAAACTAGGTTGTTTTAAAAGGTCTATGCTGGTGTGTGCTTGCACAAGACTTTGGGTTTTTTGAATGCTAATTGTATTTCTCTCTACCACCAGTGAAGCAAAGCTGAACAGCTGAGAAGTGTTTGGTTTTCCCAGGTGGAGCTGGCCTGGTTGGGCTTCAGCGTACTACTGTGCAAGCAATGCCTGGCTTCTTCATTGGTGAGTCTTGTGGGCATTGCCTTTATTAGAACAGCAATTAGGGGTGGTTTGTGTTGCATAACTTGTTCTCTCCTACACTTTCAGCTTACAAAAGAGAAGCCGGTGTATAATGGACTGTCTCCACTGATTGCTCTTTGCTGTTGCTAGCAGCAGCTCTAACCTCATGGATGCTGCTTTCTGTAATCTCCACTATAGTGGCACCCTCAACACCCCCCACTATAGCGGCACCCTCAACACCCCCCCAAGAGGTGAGTGCCACATCTTACATTCCTGTCCTGTGGTACAGCCACAGTGAACCCCAGTAGTCTAGATCTGTCAGAGCTCTGCTCCCCTTTGCCATGGAACCAAGTTGCTTCAGTAAGTGTTGCTGTCTCAATACTTTATAAATATGCTTCTCAGGTGGGCTGCTTTTTGGAGCTTGCAGTCTCTGAAGTATTAGTGAGTGAATAGAGATAAGTGGGTCCTTTTTAACTTGGTAAACTTGACTGCTTAGCATTGCAAGCTCTGCTTTTTTTTTTTTTTTTTTTGGGCAAGGCAGCACTAACCTGTTGTCCATGGTCCCTGGGTACTTGTTCTGAGATTTTCTGGTTGCAAGTTCTGTATTTGGTCAGTCATAGGCAGCTACTAGGCAGGCCACTAACCTAGCCCAAATTCCCAGTTGCCACAAAGTACTGTCTAGCTAAGTGACTTGCTGAAGGTCACTCACTTGGAAAGATTTGACGGAATCTGACGGTACAACAGGGAGAAGCTTAACAGCTCGCAACATTAATTTTCTGCACCCAATTGCTTTTCATAAATGTAGACTGTGTACACAAGTCATGGCATTGGAAAAACAAAACTGAAGATGTGGCATTTCCAAAACTGCCTGCACTGAAGGGCAGTGTGGCAGGAAGTTTCCGCAGTGAGGTGCTCTAGATTTGGCTCCTCACCAAGCACACGGGCAGTTCGTTTTGCTGTTTCATAGCTGATACTTGTGGAATTTTGTTATACTTGCACACTTTAAACAGAATGTGTGCACATCGGCATTAGTATCAAGTGCCCTGTCCTCATTTAATATGTTAATGTGTAATTAGAGTGCCAGTTCTAGCTGCAGGCCTCATGCCGCCATATTTTCATGGAAGTATAAAATTCCCTTAAAATAAAAGATGGTTGCTGCTTCACTTTTGTTCACTAGGCTCAGTCGCAAATGTGCCAGTAACTAAAATGCATTCTATCTTTTCATATACAGAACTGTGGAGGGGTTAAGATCTCCAGCTATGCCATTAGAAGTCTAGGTTTTTAAAACCTGTGATTCTGGCTGCATTTGCATTACCTTTTATAAAAGGAGGATTTGGCCTTTTAAGTTTAACTTGTTTTCTGCAGTAATAAGGTTTTGTAGCGCAGCACTTTAGTAGCTCAGCACTTTAGTTCACACCAAGTGGCAGCACCCAAAAGCACTGATCTATGCAGCTCCAAATATTTCTGTAAGGAGATAGTGTTTTGCCAGAAGTAAGCATGCAGTATGTGAACTATAAAAGATGCCAACCAAATTGATAGAAGTAATCCCTTTATATGTGCTGGGGGGGGGGGATATAGCAGAACTCTGGGTTGGCAATGACTTGCTCAGCTACCTCTAGTATAATTCACAAGGCCTATCAAGTTCAAAAGCCATCTAGTTTGCTGTAGAGCAGGTTGTGCCAGGACTGCCCTAAACTTGTCTCTCACTAAAGTCTCCCAGGATCCAAGGATGCTGTTGGGGGGGGACCAGCCACCCTGGCATAGGACAGAGGAAAGTAATAAATGTAATTGCTGTACATAAGATAATGAGTCGGACTGTGCTTTCTGAGAGAGCCTTGGCATTGGCTGTATAGCGCCTTCGATTGGTGGCACAAGTATTTCATAAACTATCTCCTAAGAACCTGCTATCCACCAATTGTAAGAATTCAGCATATTGTCTGTACTAAAAACCTGTAAATTCATAACTTTAAGGGTCTCTGCATATGTGGGTCTTTCCTTTCCTGTAGTGTTTACCAACCTGTTTGGTAGTTGCGGTTGCCTCCAATGACCTAATCTAATTTGAGACAGTATGCAAGAGATTCAGTAAACTGACAATTTCTACATTCAGTCCTAATTCTACCATGCTGGTTACAAAGACTGAAGGAAAACTTGTATCCATGGCTTCAGGAATCTGTAATGGGCTTCAGTGAGAGTAGTACCAAGGTGGCATGTAAGGATGTGAACTCGTGTGTAACCACTGTATAGCAGTACTAAAGTAGATTTTTATTTGGATGCTTGCAGTGTAAGGAAGATAATTGGCTATAATCAAATTCAAATTTTAAGACTAGGAGCCTTGAGGGGATCTTTCAGTGTTGAGTAAGATGAGAATGGGAGGAGCTTTTAAAAACTAGCTTAGAGCAAGGAATGTGAGTGAGTGGGAAAAGTAATCGGCAGATGTCTGCTTGTAGTTGCAGGCTTCTAATCTTTCCAGAGAAGATGAGGCCAAAGATGCTCTTCAGAGTGGTACTGAAATTTCCCTCCCTTAACCAGGGTTGTCATAGGTTAAGGGAGGGATAGGTTAAGGGAGGGAAATGTATCCTATCTGAAGAGTGCTCACTTGCCCAGGAGCAGTTTGGTTCTGCATTAGATGTCAAAATGCTGGTTTTAAGCTTGTGCTATCTGCGTGGAAGTCCTTGCATCGGTAATCTCTATCTGGTCGCCTTCTTACTCTCATTGCCTTCAGATGTACTGGGATTTCCTGTCCATGCACAGGCTTGTGGTGGTTTTCTCCCTTGTCCCCCATCCTGCATTGGGTCAAGTTTAGGTTGAGGCTAGTGCAGGGATACTTGCAGAGGCTAGTTAGAACATGGGTGGCTTTTTTTCGTTTGGGGGATTCTGGTGTGTTGCCTGATCAGTGGATTTGATAAATTATATACTACATTCCTTGGCTTTGGGAGTCTGACAGCTAGCTTCAAAGAAGGACTTGTCTACATGGAAGCCTTCACAGGGAGACTGAGCAGGCCCCCTAACTCCATGGTGGCTCTTCCCTAAATGAGGGGTAAACCACTCCACAGTGGCCCTTCTCTAAATGAGTGGTAAACAATGGGTCTACAATCAAGCTTGCACCTAGCCCTCCAACTTCATAATTTTGAGGAGACTCTGGAAATCACTAGATACTTTCCTTGGCCTCCAGTAGCTGACAACCTTGAACATAGCTAAGGTTGGTTGAAGTTGCATTAAAAGACCTTCAAAAGGCTACTGTCTAGATGTCGAAGCCAGCAGATGACTGCTGATTCGTTCTTAGCATGTTGATCCCTTATGATTGTTTTTGGACTGACTGTACATGTAGCTTTGTGCTTGGACCACTGAGACCTATCTTGGAAAGAAAATCCACTCAAATATACTGAGGGCACCTACTGATGCTGCAAGAACTGCTTTTTATTATCCTTGGCCACCTGGTACAGGTTGTGTGCAGCACTGTATAGTAAGCTGTGGAATAGCAGTATGTTGACACTCTTGAGTGCACCTTGTCTCATGCTCAACATCAAAGCAGTGTTTATGAACACCCTTTCAGGGTCCCTCAACTCCTGGGTATGGAAGAGGTGGTGGGAGTAACTTTTTAGCTATGACCCTGATATTTATTAAATTTAAAGTCTGGCTAATTCATGGGTATCCTGCAGACCCCCACAGTGAAGGTGATTGGCTTAGTTTGCTGCAGTCACCCAAATGCTTGCAAGTCTACTGAAATAACTGGAATTGTGCTAATCTATTGGCACGCTGCCCAAGGAGAGGTGTGTGCAAGATTCCAATAGATTTAATACAACTTGTCCTGGCCAAAATTCCCTTTGGATCTGTCACTTGGGTATGATTTGAGGAGGTGTAAACTTGGTAGCTACAATAAATCTAAGAGGGAGTTTTTGGTTTCCAAAGGGTTTAACCCGTGATCATGCGTGCTGCAGTCCTTTTCATAGCACTGAACACTGTTTAGGACCAGTTTTGCCTCCAACTGTTGGATAGTGATGGTGACTTCTCCACCCACAGACCATAAGAGTTTAACAATCTCTCTTGCATTATGTCTCCTGCAAAGCTTATTGTGCAGCATGGGAATTTCCTGCTCATTCTTCCCTGTGAGTGCGTCTGAAATCACAGATGTAGCCCATGATCCCTTTTGATTTTTGGGACAGCAGTACTAACACTTCAAGAGTCTGTCCTTGGAGTAAGCAGTTTGGAGGCTTCTGTCCTGGTTTTAAGGCAAGCTGCCAGTACATGTAACTGCCCATGTTGATGCTTGATGGTAGCTGTACCAATTTTCTATTTGGCACTGTTCCCTTGTGCCCCCAAACGCTTCTGTTCTGGGGAGAACTGACATTGCTACTCTAGGGTTGGGGCACTTAGTGGGTAGGTAGTCTTCCCAAGAGTTCAAAGTCCCCTGGATCTTGTGTTCTTAAATCTTCAAGCACTCTAATGACTTTCCTTCCTGGAGCAGTCTCTTCAGACACTGCTGAAGTATCCAAAAGCTGGGTATTGCGTGGCATCCATTGGAACTTGCGAATTGAAATTTCAACCCAGCCCCTCTGCTACCTCACAGTTCAGTTTTAACACCCATCCCTTTCCATCAAATGTCCTAACTTTTTTGAGTGGAGTTGTGGATTTTTTCCTATTCTGTTGCACTTTTCAACCCTCTATGTTGGTCAACCCCCACAGGGGTGGTGAGGGGGGGCTGCACAGAGCCTTTATAAAAATTCACAGAAGCATGCAATCACCAGAACTTTTTAAAACTTGTGTAAGTTCCATTGCATTTGCTGTACTGTTTGGAGGAGTCTTGGCTATTTGTGTGTGTTCCCGGCCCCTGGATAAGTATGGGCATTCTCATGCTAGCCAAAAATGCCCAGGCTGTTAACTGCACCCAGGTCACATGGGCTGTAGCTGGGTGAGTTCTCTGCTAGTAGAGCTGGTAGCTTTGTAGTGAAAGCCTTTGCAATCTTTCATGCAGTGCAGCGCGCAGAGAACCTCTCCCATTTGCCTAATCTGTCAGCCCCTCTTCACAGGTCCTTCAATGTATACTACAAGAGGAGAAATATTCTGCAGTTAGTGCATCTGGCTGCTAACTTTTTTCCTGGGAGAGCAGTTCTTCAGAAAGCCTGTCCTAAGGATGGTCTTCCTCAGACTTTGTTCCTTCCAGTATATTTATAGCCTTTTCCTTTCACAAGGAATGGCAGATTCTCACACTTTGACCAAGGGTGTGGTGGTCCACTCTGAGCTTCCCTTGCTGTGCAGGGTGTGTATACCCAGTACTAAGAATGAATGCTGTATGTTACTTGGACAGACCACCCACCCAAACCCAGGAACCCCACTCGGCCTTCCTGAGAACACTGGAAAATATGAAGGTCTCTCCAAACACCATTATATTGGGCAACTTCAACTACCCAAACCTAGACTGGGAGCATTACTCCAGCTCCAACACCCTAGCCCAAAGGTTCCTAGAATTTATAAACTCAAATGCTATGGAACAACTTGTTACCACTCCCACAAGAGGGGAAAACATACTGGACCTGATCATCACCAACATGGGGACTCTATGCTCCAGACCAGAAGTGTATCCCTCACTGGTAAGATGAGACCATAAGCTAATCTCACTGGATATTCCCATCCCGACCCCACCCCCTGCCCAGAAAACCAGTGAAAAACTTCTCTAAAGCAAATTCACACTCCTCAAAACGGAGGTGGAATCCTTCAAAGCCCCCAGGCCTGTGGAAAATACGGCCCAGACCGCAGAATCCTTTATAAACGCATTCTATGAACACCTTCAGGAATGCATGGATCATGCGATCCCAAATAAAACCAAGACCCAATCCTCCAAAGGCAGACGTCCTGTCTGGTGGGCCCCAGCCATAAACAAACTATACAATAGAAGGAGGAAGCTACTAAATGATAGAGCAAAATCCCAAAAAGGGAAGGCATCTCTGATCAGTATTGGCAAAAAACTACGGGCACACAATTCTCTAAGGCCAGCTTCGAGAGAAAAATTGCACAGGACACCAAGGATAATCACAAGGCTTTCTTTTAGTTGGGAACCTGGGTGGTAATTCCCAGATATGCTCAGAATTAGTCCAAAATGACAAAATACACCGAACCCACAGACATTGCCAACATCCTAGCTGACAGGTTCAGCGCAAACTTCTCCCCCCCCCCCCCTCCACCAAAAGGGCAAATATCTATCCCAGCAGAGTGCTGCCCCCCCCCCCACCAAAAGGGCAAATGTCTATCCCAGCAGAGTGCTGCCCCCTGACATCTCAGATTCTCAGGTAAGAGCCGCCCTCTCCAAAGCAAAAAAACACAGCATCAATGGGACCAGATGGTGTCCCGGGCTGCGTCCTACATGAACTCCAAGAAGAGCTAAACCCAAACATAAAACTACTGTTCGATCTCAGCCTTACTACAAGATATGTGCCCAAAGAGTGGTGTAAAGCAACAGTGGTCCCTCACCATAAAGGTGGTGCCTCAACGGATCCTGGAAACTATTGCCCCATAAGCCTGACTAGCTTGGTCTGCAAAGCTATGGAAAGGATCATCATGGACCTCCTAAATAAAGATATTGGAGACCTTCAAACACTGAGATCCTACCCAGTTCGGCTTTAAGGGCAGATCCTGCCTCTTAAACCTGGTTGATTTCTTTGAAACAGTCACCAAGGCCATTGACTAGGGGAAGGTGGTCCACACAGCCTACCTGGACCTCACAAAAGCCTTCGATACAATACCCCACTCGGGCATCATAGGTAGGGGTTTATATTTAAGCTGGTGAGCCTATGTCACTAGATGGATTGCAAACTGGCTCAAGGACAGAACCCACATTGTTAGAATTGCTGGAGCCATGTCAGACTCCAAACCAGTTATAAGTGGTGTCCCACAAGGCTCAGTCCTGGGACTTCTCTTGTTCGGTATATATTTCTCTGAGGTACAGGCCAACACAGAAGGACTCTGGCTGACCAAGTTCGCAGATGACTGCAAACTGGGCGCCATGATACTCTCCAGCAGACAAGCATCCTCCAAAAGGGCCTCATAGAAACAGACAACTGGTGCCAGAGCCATGGCCTCAAGCTAAATGCCAAAAAGTGCCCACAAATTACC
Source organism: Protopterus annectens (assembly GCF_019279795.1). Taxonomy (NCBI): domain Eukaryota; kingdom Metazoa; phylum Chordata; order Ceratodontiformes; family Protopteridae; genus Protopterus; species Protopterus annectens. The sequence goes on along the minus strand of NC_056735.1, from coordinate 390,506,934 downwards.
ACATAGGTGGTAATCCATTAAGTACAGAAGAAGTAATTAGGGACCTGGGGACCCAAGTTGATGGCAATCTCTCATTTGACAACCACGTGGCCAAAGTGGTTAGAAAAACATTTTATATAGCCCACCCAATCATGAAGGGATTCGCATCTAGATCAGGGGAGGTCATCGTGCCTCTTCATCCCTCATCAGGCCCATAATTGAGTACAATGCCCCTTTTGGGATGTACCTTACCAGACACCTGCAGCAACTGGAAAGACCCCAAAAGTACCTCACCAAGAGGATCAAAGGGCTCAAACAGATGTCATATGCTGCCCGGTTAAAGAAACTCCAGCTCTACTCAGTGGCATACCGCCTGTTCAGAGGGGATCTGTGCCTGACGTACAAAGCCATGTCCAACCCGGAATTAATGGACATGCTGCACCTCAGAAAATCCAAATCCCATCGAGCTACGCGCTCGAGACTTTAAACCTCAGCACTGAAATAAATAGGACATGCTGGAGGGACAGATTCATAACCCAGAGGCTCCCTTCACTCTGGAATAAAATCCCAGTCCAGGTTAATGAGTCCCTCATTGACTCTCTTCAAGAGGAATCTTGAGTGGATGGGAGATTGTAGGTTTACCCCGGGTATCACTTCTGTGCCTCTGTTAGACAGAGGCACAGTATACTAACCTCGAAAAAGGGCATAGCAAAATAAATTTAAAATGGATGGCGAAAGCCAAACACATCCTGGCTAGGCTTATAAATGCCCTAGGGCAGATAGCCTAGTATGAACCTATGAACTTGGAGTGGATGTGGACAGGACCTGAGTATGTTGGGGAAAGCTGCACTTTTTACTCTTTACTCTTATTAGCTTGAAGCAAAGGATAACCAAACTCTGGCTTGTTGGGCTGTTATATTTGTTTATCCTTCGTTTACAAATGGAAAGAATTGTCAGGGTTACCTAAAGCTCGTTCCACAACAGCACTTCATTTGCGTTTTTTTTCTACAGTGCGATGAGATGAAACCCCTTTTTAGCAGATTAACTGAGAAGCTACATGGAAGTAATTACAAATTTGGATCTGCTATAGGGGAATCTTAAAGCATGTTGCGCAACCAACATGTACATTGTGTAAATATTTAAATCTCTATGCCCATATTTGTACACTTGCGCACTGTGTATAGATGTTTAAAAACTTCAGAAGTTAAGTTAGTATTTACACTTGTAAGACTGGCACTCATTTTCATTATGTTGAGATTGGAAAAGTCCATAGTCTAGGAGTGATTGGGGTTCTGTGAAATATTAAGTGTATGAAAGAGATGGGAGTGAGTGGCACTATGAGGTTTTGGGAGGAGAGTATGAGAAGACTAGTTTAGTTTGGAGTTGCTAAAGAGAATTAAATGGAGGAATACTGGTAGGTGCTGTGAAGTGCAAATTGAGAAGGATTGAGGAGATGGTAATCAAATTACCCTTGTGAAGCTCTACAGCATTGGCCATTGCTTTCAGGTCTGCCATCAGGGCCAAAAATGGACATTTCTTAGACACAGGAGATTTAGCTAGGGGACTAACAATTTGGGGGTGAAGCTGTACTTGATCTGCTTGAATTTGGTTTCCAGTCCTCCAATGTTTGACAGTCTACTTATCCAATGGAGTGAGCTTGGTCTGAGAAGAGGTTTTTTACTCCCAAGTGGATTATTTGCCCATTTTACCATCTAGTGGTATGGGAAGTAACTTTCTGCATTTTCTTGTAACTTGATCATAGTTTATACTTCAGACCTTGGTAATGTGGAACACCAGTATCCTGTATCTAAGCTTGCATAAAAGGTATGTAGGAAAATGTTTTATCTGATTTGATTACCCACCTCCACTTAGTACTGTTTCAGTGGAGGTGAATTTGAGTTTACCCAGTTTTAGTAAATGGGTCTTGGATCTGAAAAGCAAGTTTCTGTATAACCTGTTGCATCTCCTAACATTCTGTTAGTAACGTCTGAAAAGCAAGTTTCTGTATAACCTGTTGCATCTCCTAACATTCTGTTAGTAACGTCTGCTTAAACTAATCTAAACCCTCAGCTCTACTACTATAGCAGTCTGCTTAAACTAACCTAAACTCTCAGCTCTACTACTATAGCCCCCTCCCTTTCTCCACACTATTATCTTCCCCTCTACTTCCTTTTCCATGTCTATACATTGTCCTTTTTGAACTATTAGCTTTGTTTTTATACTTGTATGTAGTAAACTTTAGTCCACTATCAGTGCAACCCTTAATGTTCATAATCTTTTTTTTTTTGTTCTCTTTATAATTTAGTATTTGCAGTGTTTTTAATTTGTCCTGCATGTTTCTTTGCTTATGTCTGCTGGGGCTCTTTCCCCTTGTTTCTCCACTGAACATGGGTTTGTTTGCAAACTCAGTTGGACTAACCCAGTTAACAAAATGTGAAATAAGTGCATCTCTGCCAGCCTGTAGTGATTTGTGCTTATGCAGCAGATTGTCATGAACTTCATGTTGGAATTGAAATAGACTGTACTTTGAAGCTTTTGCATCAAATAAGATGCATGTAAAAACAACCTTGGGTAATCTGTATCGCAATTTTTTTTTTGCCACTGTCTTAGGTCCCAAGACTGTGTTTTTCTGGGCCCCAACAATGAAATGGGTAAGCTTTGTTTATATATTTAAGTTGTGTGAAGGGTGTGTGCTGTCAATGTGCTGAAAGTTTTGAAGTACACTGTGACCCACTTCTATAAATCCTGCCATACTTAAGGAAAGGCAGTATGGCAACGTTGTACTTGGGACTAACCACCCTCCAATCTTGTGTAATTGCATTACTCCTTGGCATTGCTCGGAACAAAGTCTTATTCCGCACTAGTTTATCCTGTTCATGGCCATCTGAGGTGTTTGGGTGGAAGATCACCAGCAGAATCTAGCTTTACATCTAAAATGTATTTGTTAGAACGCAAAGCTGCATTTTTTTTTCTAGACTTCGTTTGTGGTTGCTAAACACCAACCAGGGGAGCGAGACATTCTGTCCTAGACCGAAGAGTATGAGATTGAGAGGTCCTAGTTCCAAGTGCTCTAGAGAACCTAGAGTCCTGCCTTGCAAGGCCTTGTGTTAGAGGATGCTGGATACAGCATAAACTGCTAAATCTTCATAAGGTAAAAGTAATGAACATATTGTCTCTGCCAAAATCTGCAAGTGTGGGATGAATCTTTACTAACCCCAAAGAATGGGAAAAGTGCATGTTTAAATGACATATTAAATTTTTAGAATGAGGTGAGAGCATGTCCTTCCAATCGGGGACAAAGTCAAAAAAATCAGGGACCCTTGAAATATTAGTGCTATTAACATAACACTGACAGAATCGGAGCATATGAATTAATATACATTTTCTGAGGTAAAAAGTGTAAAACTCTTAATGGACAATGATGAGTGTAATTCACCACCTTTCCTCCAAAAGTCGGTGTTTTTTTTGAGGGGCAGAGCTAAAATTGGAGTCAAATGGCGACGTCGCATAAATCTAAGAGACTTGAGAGGTCTGAGTGAGAGTACATCTTGGCCTAATGTGGTGTAGCCTACATTTGTCCATTTTTTATCCTTACAGAAGGCCTTCTGCAAACTCCAGAAATGTCTGCTCAAAGATTTAGAAAAAATAAATTCTTGGGTTCGGAAATCACTCCTCTGCATGGGCTAGCCTAAAAACTTGATGACAACATTATGATTCTGTACATTGAAGCGTTTATAAATGAGACGTGTGACAAAGTATAGAAAACTTGTAATTCATATTACTTGTCCTTTGAACTGCTATTGTACTTGTTAGCACAACCTGGCATGTCTGTACAGATTTACATATTTGTAGAGATCGAATCTTGAATTGCTTGATTCATTGAAAAAAGCAGTTTCATATTAAACTGGCCCTTCTGTCACAAACTCTGCTCTGACGTGTATATTTAGTGTTACTCTTACTTTGCTAAAAATTTTGAAGTTCTGTGGTTTTAAAATGCAGATTAAATGGAGGGTGTCTCTAATAAAATTAGATTGCCTTGTAAGCAGTCATCTAAAGTGCTTGTGGCTACACCTGGCATCGTAGTTGTGCATTTAAAAACCTCAAATTTATAATCTCATCTAAGGTGTAAAAATGGAATATCTCCTAGGATGGGACAAGACGGAACCTCTGGCTATTCATCTTTGTTTTAGGTCCCCTAGTGCATGTTTGTATCTTTACAAATGGGTTGTATAGGATTGTATTAACTGGTCCATTTAGTTTTAATAGTCATGAGCAGTCTGGTGTAAGTAGGAGTAGTCTAATCCTGACTTCATGGCTCACCCTGTTTACAGATTGCACAATGGGTTTTACAAGCAATGTAAGTGTTAAGTGTTGCAGGGAATGTCTGGAAGAGGCTTAGTCTTACTGTTTGCAGTGGCATCTCTGGTCATCCACTAACTCTCTACCCCATTTAAAGGTAAAAGCAGTAAGGGACATATGGGGGGGGGGTGTAAATCTGGTTTCAGTTCTAGGTCAAGTTTTATAGGTCTGGGATGCTCTTGCTTCCATACATTGGGATCCTGGCTTGTCCTACTAAACTGTGGACCACCTTTTTAGACACTGAAGGCATTTTGCCCCAGAAATTAAGTGGGTTCTATCCCTAAACAAGTGGCTTGATCTTGCGGAGGGTTTTGTACAAGCTAGACAAAACCTGTTGTATCCTATAGTCCACCCCTTAAGCAGGAACATAAGGTGAATGGCTACACTTGTAGGCTAGTCTGATTTGTTAATGTTACCTACTTGTGTCTCCAAGGAAAGTAGCCCTGCAGGACTTGTCAAACTTTCCCTTCCTCCTTGTATCAGTTTCTTCAGAAAATCAAGACAGTTATTCCTCTGTAGTCTTTCAGCCTTGTGTGCTTCTCCTATTATCTGTTTAGAAATGTTTTAACCCAGGACATGTATATTTGACAAGACTTATCTGGACCTTAAGCCCTTCCACCTAACTAAATGTTCAGATCCTTAATTTGGCTGTCCAAATCTGTGCGCTTTTCCTCTGTGGTGGGCAAACTTAAGACTCCAGACTCCCATTCATTTTCAGGTCTAATTTGTATTAGAGGGGTACAACCTTTGCTCTTGTGTCCCAGGAGGTGCTCTACAGATTGGGTGAGTGTAGTGCCTTGTGGGTAAGGAAAAGCTAAAGCCTGGGGCAAGTGCGAAGGGAGCTTTCACTTTCTGCCAAGATTATACAACCAAAGGAAGTGGCTTTCAGTATTAGCCATGTGTGTCTAGTGAATGTTTTTCAAATTTTCACTAGATGAAAATGGCTTCAGATTTATTAATCTTGGGTCTCCCTTGATGCTACATGCCTAGTGGAATGAACTGATACAAATCCAAATTTCTTGATTTGGAAATGTATGACCTTTCATGATTGTTCTGAACATGTTTAGAACAGTTGTGAAATTTGTGCAGCTTATGGCACCATTTCATTTACTGAGCTATGTTGAAGAAATGTACATCTGGATCAATGGCAATGTGAGCATATCAATCAAGTTCTGAAATGTTGCAGTACTTTGATCTGTCATACCTGTGCAACTGCTTTGTTTGTGCAGTGGTACACAAACTTGGTGAATCATGCTAGAAGCACACACTAACTCAATTTAATGAGGTATGCTCAGAGAACCAGCCACATTTCAATGTTCATGCAATATACCAGTTAACAATTCACACTAATATTAATCACTCAATTTCTGCTTATCCTTTAGCACCAATTCGAAAATTACTGAATGCATTTTCCTGCAAACTCTATGCAACTTCCCTCTTAATATCCTGCCCCGGTTGTATTCAGTACTTCAACTTATAATTGGTTTAGATTTTGATTTTTCATTTACGGTAATTGTTTTATGGCAGCCTGTGATGCCCACCACTGCTCCCAATATATGATGAGCACCAATATGTTTTGTCCTCACGCTGGGCAGTAGTCAAGGAGCCCGGATAGTCACCACTGACACTGGAGAGAGATGTGCACTTGGAGTACAAATGGATACACTCAGTATTCCCAGATGGAAGACCACTGCATGGAGCAAAATTTCCCTTAAAAGCACACGGGAAACACACACTGCCTGGGGTGTAGAGGTCTCCCTCCAGATCCCCAATAAGACTCCCCACTGGTACAGCTGTAAAGTTAGGTCCTCGGCAGTGTGTCCAAGTTAAGTCATCAAGCAACCTCTGTAAATTCAGTGCTTCATGTCCCTGCCCCAAGTAGCTGACAAACACTCACTTGATTTGCAAACACGTTGGAAAGGCATGCCACAGGTCTACTAGCTATGCCTTCTTGCCCAGACTAAGGTAGTTACTACTGCCACCAGACACTAATGCCCTTAAAGGGTGTCCAGTTGTACTTGCAGTACTAATGCAAATGGTGGTAGTTCACCAAGATGGCTAGGCCGCCTGGAGTGGCCCACTGTCACCAAATAAGTACAAGTACTCTTAAAGGTTAGATGCACTGTAAAAGAACCAGTCACCGCTAAAAGTATTAAATGTATTTAAGTGAAAATACTGTTATATATTCACAGTAAACTAGAGTTTAGATCACAGGAAATGAACATTGGGCAGACTCGTACAAAAAAAAAATTCTAAACTAATCTTGGCTATATTCCTGACTAAGAATTATACTGTTCCCTAATAACTTGAGCAAGGCAGGATGAAATGTGAACAGTCTTTCTAGTCAGGCTCTCAAACAGAATACACGCTGCTCTGAGATTACTCCCTGTAAAAGAATATCCAAGATGACTTGCAGAATGACCTCGTCACCTGACTCTAGGTTCCCACAATATCTCCTTTTGAAGCTTGAAAACAAGACTAGCAGACTGCTACAATGCACATCTTCTGGAGGCAGAAATGCTTAAAGCACCCCCCCCTTTGTTTACAAAAGCTAACCTGTAATGGCTGCTCCCAGACCTACAGTCACTGGGCCTACTCAACACTGTGGGGTAACATTCATTGATGTAACAGCTCCTTTATAGTTCCCTTATTTTTCTTAAAATAAGCCAGCTGGTTATCCATCGCTGTGAAAGTGTCCTCTAAAATGGTCAGATACTATAATACATGTACACGGTTCCTCACTTCAGCAGGGTGTACGGTTACATTTTCAATACAATTCAACACGAGCAAAGCTCACATACATTTTCACCACAAACATCTGTACAAATCAGCTTGATATACAAATGTGCAATTTACAAAATTACAGCTCCTGTCATCACACAGCCAATAGCATTAATCTTAGTAAGGCCCACTATGCCCAGGCAATTCAGAATCTGAGTTTCTTGGTTTACAACAAATGTGTTCTTTTTTCCCTTACAATTTGCTCCCCCAGCATTTCTGAATCCTTCTGTCTTGCCCAGTTAACTCTTGCCCATCACGCCTCCAGTATGTTTCTACATGAGGAAAAATTCTGACATTCTGTCAAGGTACAAAAATATCTGTGGAAAATTCTAAACTTGCTGGACTTTGTTGCGTACAAGCCTAGCCAAAAAGGTACCCTGGCTTTCACCACCCAATAAAATTTTCCTGTGCCCCTGTCGAGCAGAGCCACAGAGGTGATCCCTGGGGTGAATTTCCTATTTCCCATCCAATCCTCAAGATTTTTTTTGAAAGAGTGCTAATGAGAAGCTTTGTCTGATGGGTAGTTTGTTGGGGAAGTGTTTGGGACCCGGAATCTATCCCTCCAGCACGTTCTGTTTTTTGTGGTGACAAGGTTTTGGGTCCCTAGAGTGTAGCTTGGAGGGATTGGGATTTCTAAGTGGAGCATGTCCAACAGCTCTGGGTTTGACACAGCTTTGTAGGTTAGTAAGATTGCCTCTGAGTAAAGCTGGAGTTTTTTGAGATGGTCTGTGTAGGGCATCTGTTTGAGGCCAGTAATCCTCTGAGGTATTTCTGTGGCCTTTCCAGTTGTAGATGTCTTGTGAGGTACATACCAAAAGGGGTGTTTTACTCTCTAATGGATCTGAGTGACAAGTAGGGGGAACAATTACTTTTTTTTCCTGGATGAGAAACCTTTTATGATGAGGTGTGCCACATAGGATTTCCTGACTACTGTGGCAATGTGATTATCAAAGGAGACTACTGTCCACCTGTGTCCCAAAGTCTCATCACACTTTCGGTGTTAAGTAGCTACCACCTATGTGGTAGCTCATGGGCCCAGAGTTTTTACCAAAGGGGATGACTGCACATTTTGGCATTGGGCTTGAGGCCATGGCTTTGACACCAGGCATCTGTCTCAGTGAGATCCTTTTGTAGGATGTCCACATTGTTAGGAGTTTCAATTATGGCTGCTATGCAAAGACCTGTGTTGGCCTGTACTAAGTAGATGCCAAACAGAGGACTCGGGACTGAACCCTGTGGTACTCCACTTGTCACTGGTCTGAAGTCAGATTTGGAGTCTGCTACTTTCACATTGTGGGTTCTGTCAGTGAGCCGGTTGGCGGCCCACCTTGTGACCTAGGGATTTATACGTAGTTTAGTGAGTTTATCTATAATTCCAGAGTGGGGGATGGTGTCAAAAGCCTTGGTGAGATCTAGATAGGCTGTGTGAACTGAACCACTTCACTCTAATCTATGGCTTTGACAAAGCAATCGGGTTTAGGAGACATGATCTGCCTTTTACAAACCTGAAATGAGTGGGGTCCAGACTTTGGAGAGTACCAATGTCTTTGATTACAAGTTCCATGGCCTTGCAGACCAGGCTCATTAGGCTAATGGGCAGTAGTTCCTGGGGTCTGTGGTAGCTCTCCCTGTGGAGTGGGATAACCATTGCTGTGTGCCATTCAGTGGGTACAAAGCCTGAGGTGAGACTGATTGAACATGGTGCTTAGGTGGGGTGCCAGTTCATGTAGAATGCAGCCTGGGATGTCTGGTCCCATGAATGCTGTGTTCCTTGCTTTTGTAGAGTGTGGTTTTTACCTGTGCAGCTGTGACTACAGGAACTTTGCATTCTTCTGGTATAGAGATGGGCCCCTTAGGGGGTGGTAAAGTTAGCACCTGCCAGGATGTTTGCAGTATCAGTTGGTTTTGTATATTTAGTGCCATTGTGCTGTAGATCAGAGCAGATCTGAGTGTTGCCATTGAGATTCCCGACATAGCTATAGAATGCTTTATGGTTGTCTTTAGAATCTGTGGCAATTTACTTTTCATAACTAGCTTTGGAGGATTTTTCCAACAGTTTTTCTTCTGTTGTAGAGTTTGTTTATGGCAGGGGATCACCAGATTGGCTCCCTTTTTTTGGGAGGATAGCATCTTGGTTCTGTTAGGGTTAGCACGATCCATGCACTTGCGCTTATAAAGTGCATTTGTGTAGGATTCAGCAGTCGTACCTTTATTGGCCATCTGCATGGGTGTTGTGAAGTTTCATACTTCATGCTTAAGCATGAAGTTGGCTTTGGAGAAATTTTACAGTTTCCCTAATGGGGGTGGGGGCAGGATGTGGATGTCTTGGCTGATTGTGTGGTCTGATCTGACCAATGAGGAATTTACCTCTGGTGTGTAACACTGCACTGGTCGCATATGTTGGTAATGACCAGGTCTAGGATATTGCTGCCCCTAGTAGGGGTGTGGATAAGTTGAATAAGAATTTTCAGAAAATGTTGCGCAACAGGTGTTACAAGAGTAGTTTTTCCCAGTTAATAGTGTAGTTGAAATCGCCTATTAGGGTGTTGGGTTGCACCCTAATATTTTCCAGTGTATCAAATGGAGTGGGAATCCTGGGGCATGGTGGGGGTTCTGTAGCAAGTTACAATTTGGATTGCAGTCTTGCCCAAAGTTAGTTGCACTTGGATAATCTAGGATGCATTATGCTGAGCAACTAGCCTAGAGGTGTCTATCCTTGATGAATATGGACACGCCTCAACCTTTAGTGTTTTGGTGTTTAGATGTCCGAAAGAGGTGTGGTATGAATTATAGCCTGGTAATGCAGGAGTGCTCACTGGAGCCTTGAACCAGGTCTGTCACTGCACAGATGTCTTGTGTGTGTTTTTTTTTTTTTTTTTTGAGTGAATGCATTTTGAGGTTTAGACTTCTAGTGGTGAGTAACATTGCCCTCCAGATTTTGCTTGCTTGTACCTGTTACGGTGGTGAATTTGTCATTTGAACCTTGCCTAAAAAGGCACTAGGGGTGGCAAGAGCCTTGGCCACTATCAGGAATGGCACTAGGGGTGGCAAGAGCCTTGGCCACTATCAGGAATCCCAAGGGGATGACAGGCAGTCTCTGGCAAAGCATTGTGGTCGGTCTCATGTAATCCCAGGAAGACTGATACTGGATCCCCTTAAAATGGCACCAGAAGCTTGGCCAATTGTTTATAATTTTGTCCTTGTACTGTGGTATCATTCTGAGTGATGGCAGGATGCTACGCAGGGCTTGGGTCATACCTACCTGGGCTGCAAGATCTGATAGCTCCATGTCTCCATGTAGTCCAGAGAGGCAAGTCTTGGATCATTCACACCAACATGGGACAACTCATATTTGTACTTGTGGAGTGACCTGTGTGTATGTTGTGGCAGATCCTGGCACGAGACAGGCAACCTAATAGTAACTTTCTCTTTAGCCTGGTGAGTGGAACATTAGTGTACCTGAATTAGTCACCTATGACTAGAGAGTTGGGTACATTGTTGTGCCTTGTGGGCTGCGGTTGAGTGGCACAAGTTTGTGGGCTGTCATTTGGGTTGTGTTGAGGGGGGTGGAGGTTGCATGTGTTTCTACTTTTGAGGTCTCTGTTGCTTGAGCAGATTTTTGAGAGCCTCCGCGAATGTAGGTGTGGGTTTTGTGTGTGTGGGTTTGTGGTGTAGATTTTGAGGGACTATGTGATGGGAGTGTGGTAAGTGGTGGCGCTGCTGTAGCGTTATAGTCTCAGACGTTTCCTGTTCGATTCTCAGAACGTCTTCTGTGTGACATGCGTGAACGGGTGTTCATCTGTTGAAGGTTGTGCGTTGGGCCTGGCAAGCCAGCACACACCTCTACTGCCAGTCATTAGCAGACTGGAGTACCACTGTGGCGACCCCTAACCAGGAAAAGCCAAGACACACACAATGTGAGGGTGTGGTGAGTATGGTGTGGTTTTTAAGTGTCTACCTTCTCGTTTGACTGTCTGGTCCAGTTTTGGGTGAAGAGAGCTTTGCTTCTTGTTTGGCTATAAAAGTGCATCGCTCTCAGGTTGTAGTGTTGGGTGGTAGGAGGAGAGGGTTGTCTGTACATGAGGCAATTGCATTGCCCCAAGATGCCCAGATTCATCAGGTAGACAGGAGAAAACACTGGGAGCTGACTTAGACATGCCTGGATAGGCGCTTAAGTGCTAAAAATTAGGAAAGTTTTGAGTGCTGTAGTAATTTGTAGCTTTAGTGCTTGAGTTCTGAACAAGTGCTGAGCTCAAATAGAACTAGCTAGCTTTTTTAGTTTTAGCACTCAAATCTAAGGGAAAATATGAAGAGCAGACTTTATGGCTGCATAAAGTTGTTTTTTTTTTTTTTTTTATATACTGTAGCAAATGAGCAAACTGATTTAAGCAAATTAACCAATAAAAAGCTAAAAACTGAGCCCCATTCCAGCAGTTTTCGATCAGACAAGTTCTAACTACACACTACTGCCACTAGGGTGCAGGGAACCTTCTCCAAAAAAATGGTCTGGATTAGTGCTAAAGTTCTACAAAGCTAGATTCAGCAGGTTTGATTTTGGTCTATGCTACAGCACCAATTTCAGAAAAACTTATCAAATAAGCAGGCACAATAAGCCTTTAACCAGAAACTCCCAGCTCAGAAGGGCAGAATCTACCCTTTCCCTCCCACAAGAGTGCAGACCACACCTTCTTAATGTAAAATAACTGGCCCAAGTGCTTAAACCAGAACTAATACACTCTTGAGTAATGCACTAAGCCTTCAATCAGCAACTCCAGTGTCCTCCAGTTGTCCATTTTGTAAGATGTTCTTCATGTTTCACTGTTGCTGTCATCACACTTGGGTTATCTGCCTGCAGGTAGCCCGAATACTAGAGACTTGGTATTTCTGTGTCTGATGCTGTCACTCCAGGACTGATGGGTCATCAGGGGTATAAAAACAGGCAGAAAATGCCATTACATCAGTCTTTCTTGCCAAGGAGCCTGAAGCACAAGTAGTTAGCAAGTGCTGGTCGGCTGCTACCAGAGTGTTCGTTTACTAATTGAATCATCCTGAAGTCTTCTAAAGCCAAGTATCCCATTGGTTAGAGCAAGATAAATGGATCACCAATGTCAGAAAAGGGTAATTGTCTTGCCTGTGGAAAACAATACCACACTTTTTACTACGTCACCTGTCTAGGCCCAGACCACAATGTACCTCGCTGTTTTTTATGCCTTGTTCAATGCACGAACCATTCATAGTCTGGCCCTTATTGTTGCTAAATGCTTTTCTGTCTCCATATTCTGAAATGACTTCAGTACGCCTTCAGACTACCAATATTCGAAAAACATAGAGACTGCACAGGTTCAAAGCTACCGATGATGCTTCCATTAAGCTAGTTGCCAGTTCACTGGTACTCAGTGAGGGGATGCCCACTTGGATTCTATCGAGATCCATTTGGAGACCAGTATGCTGTGAGAATTTGACTATGGAGCCAGCAGATGTCTCCACCTTAGATGGGTCTGGAGCCATTGAGCAGCCCACTGGCTTCTGAGGAAGTTCTTCATACTACTGATGGACACAATCTACTACTTCAGTTCGGTCTAAAACTAGCGAAGTTCTAAGGCCAAGAGTACACGCTACGCCTAGAAAACTGACCAAAGCTCATGCACCTCCTCCCTTGCCACAAAATGCTTAGAATGGCAGAAAACCTTATGCCGATTAGGGGAAGTCTGTCTTCCCCTGCTTAAGAAAAGGCACCAGTCCTAAGCAGCTTCAGCAGGCCAAGAGTCCCACTCTGAGGTCTCTGATTTATGAAGTCACCTGCCCTTATCTGCTTATGAGGATTCTGTTGCAGGGGAATCCATTCCCTCTGCCTCTCCACCAGAGGATTTCTCTTTTTTGGTGAAACCTTACATACTTAGATAGCATTTCCACTGGGAATGCAAAGACTATCCTCAGTCCAAAGAGACTGAATTTCTAGACTTGCCACAACGCAGGCCTTTAGCAATACCACCAGTCCTGGAAGTTTTGTCTTTATGGAATCCAGTCTTACTCCTGATACTTTACCCTCTGCCCCTAGGAAACTAGACTGGTACTAGAGTACTTGACTCAAATATATTTTCAAAAATGCTACTGCTGACCCAGAGATTTGGGGCCTAAAGGTATCAAGGTAACTCTGAATCCCACTCCTTCAGACAAGGATTCCAGAGCTTTGGACAGATTGGGTAAGAAAGTATATACCTCTGCAACTCTTGCTATTAGGGCTTTGAATCTTAAGTTTCACATGCTGAAGTACCAACAACAAATGGAACTTGAGCTAAAAATAGCTAGCTTTACAGACTGTGCAGAAAATGAATTGCAAGAGCTTGTGCATTCTGCAAGCCAAGTCGGCAAGCATACATTGCAGTGTGCACGCGGCAGATGAATAATGTATAAAACTCCAAGTTTAATGTTAAGCGCTTTTCGTTTGACAAAATGCACAAACTTAATCGGACAAAACATATATTCTCTACTCTTGGGTTAAATACTAGTCCTAATTAACAAGTTAATTATATAAATTAAACAAAGCGTGAAAAGTAATTTTAAAAGCAACATAACTCCTAAACAAAACCACCTTCAACTGCAGCGTGTACTTTAACAAATGAATAAAATTTCCTAATAAGAATAATAAAAACATTTTATAAACTGGATATCGGAATTAAATAAATATAATAAACTAACGCAATAAACTTTTTTTTTAAGCTTTAATATACTAGTAATAGAGCAACTTTCATTTAGACCAGGAGCATTATAAGCATTTAATCTCACCTGCCACAACAGTTCAAGTTCTTCTAACTTCAAGGGAGTAGGGCCACCCATAAAGTCCTCACTAATCTGATCTATAACCAAGAACTTGTGGTCTGGGTGAGAAATGTGCTTAGCTAAAGCATTTTCACATTTATTCTTTCGAATTGCATAAATGTGTTCATATAAGCGATCATGGAGACGTCGGTCTGTCTTTCCTATATAAAATGATGGGCAAGCCTGGCATTGAGCAAAGTAAACAATCATTCTAGAATTGGTTAACTCTACATTTTAGAGTATACTGGTAATGACCTATTGACAATAGTTACAAGATTGACACTTGTAAATGCCAACTGTTCTAAGGTAAGTACGCTGACTATGTTCAAGTAGTACTTTAAGATTTTTTGCTTTTTACCATAGGTTTATCTCCCACCTTATTAAAAATACTAGTGTCTGCCTTAAACATAGCCCAATTTTTACAAATTATGTTAAGCGTTACTGTTAACATAGTAAGTTTGTTACACAAGATGGTACTTTGAATAAAGGGTCACAGTTTAAACCATGGTCATCGGTAATAAAATTCAGTATCATAAGCATACTGTACATTTTCACTGTCTAAAATGGGTGTATAGTAACGTTTAGACCGTTTATTCGTTACTACTTCTACAAGTTCATTGACAATGCTTTCAGGGTAGCTTCGATGGAAAAACATGTTTAACAAACATTAATCATGAAAATCTTTATCAAGGGTGTTGATTCTGGCTGCCCTCACCAACTGTCCCTTAACCGCCCACTTTTGGTGGTACGGATGGCAACTTGAATAATGTAAAAAAGCATTAGAATATGTACTTGGTTATGCATTTCTGAAGTAAATAATCTTTGGATAACAAAATATCTAAATATGCTATAGACTCGTTACAAGAAGTTGAAGTAAACTTCAGAAACTGAGTAGTGTCATTAAAGTAATCCACTATCCTGTCACTGATTTCTGTCAGTTAAGTAGAATAAAAATGCCGTCTAGATATCTGGTGTAAAAGATTATTCTATATTTATGCCCAAAATTTGACGGTACAAACGTTCCCAATGTGCCATCACCAAATTAGCTATACTAGCTCCACAAGGGGAACCCATTGCTACACCCACTTTCTGCAAGAAAAAAACCAAGAAATTAAGTACTAAATCCATTAGTTCGTCTACTAATTCTAACCCTCTCCTTGGACAACCATGTAAGCTTAATTCTTCCCTGACCCAATCCAAAGCGATGTCATGAGGAATACAGGTATAAAAGTCTGACATCTATTGTGAGGAAATTATAATCTTAGATAAAATTAATAAGTTTTTTAACAAAAAGAAAAGTCTTTACATATTTGGTTTTCTTATTGAGCCTATAACTTTAGTGCAAGGGTATGGTGGAGAACCTCTACTATCCACAAGGGGGCACATTGGAGGATTGTTGACATTTATGGATTTTGGGTATACCAAACATGGAAATCTAGGATATGTTGTAGACATGTAATTAAACATATGTTGGTCAATTCTCCCTTCTACATTTCTTCTAGAGTATTTTTAATATGTAGGTAGGCTGTATTAACTTCAGATCGTGAACTAGTAAGATGGGCTGTTCAACAAACTTCTCATCAGATTAACATACGTTTGCTCAAAAACAAACATCCCCCCACCTTTGTCAGGTTTGCAAACCTGAAGATCATGAATGCTAACAAATTCAATGCATTCCTTCTCAGTATGTATATTTACGTTTTCTGGTGGGTGGCGTTGTTGTGAGAATTTTTGTTGAATGTCCAACTCGCACATAATTTCAAAAACTTGCAGAACGGGGTGTAGTGGTGGATTAAAAACTGTATTCTAAATTGGTTAACTATCTCCGCCCATCATGAGGTTAAAATTGAGTTTCCTTGTAAACAATTTAACATCAATAATGGACCTCATGACATCTAACTTCTGTGGGGGAACATAATTATACCCTTTAGACAATAATTCAGCCAGTGCAGTATATTAACACCAGAAAATTTTATATACTTTAAAATCAGTCTAAATTAGTCACTATATTGGGACCATTTTTTACCTGATGGTCAATCACGAGAAACTGAACAAGAAAGGTCATCACTACCGTCCATTTCAATTGACTCAAAATACAGTATTTTTTATCCAGGGCATAAAAAAAACTATCATACTCTGACATATTCAAAAGTATGTTCATCGTGTTACCCTGCTGCAGTCATCACACTTGTGTTATCCTGTCGTCAGGTGGTCCCGCAGTCTGCCAGAATTCCAAAGTCTTGGTCCGGCATCTGTTGTCGCTTCTTCCCTGACGTCAGTGCGCCAGGGGTATATATTGCAACACACATCATTTTCTTCAGTCTTTTGCCACGCAGTGCCCGAAGCAGAAGCAGTTTGCAAAGTGCCAGTCGGCCGACTCCCGAGATTTCCGATTTCGAATTTCAGACCGAAGTCAAAAGTACCCTGTTGGGGAAACTTTTCTTGCCTCTGACCGATGTCAGAAAAAGTTAACAATTTTATTTCTTGTGGGAAGCAAATACCTCATAAGGATTTTCATTCTTATTGCATACCTTGCCTAGGCCCAGACCACGCTTTGATTTCGCACGACATTACTTCAATAGAAAATTTAATTACAGTATGCAGTCGGAGCATAAAAAAAAATGCAAGGATAAGGGGTTCTCCGGTCCTCAGTGCTCAGACGCAGCCCCCGACTACCGCAAATTTGGAACCAGAGACCGCTTCGGAACTTTTGATGGAATGTGCCAGGCCGACTCAACCTTTTTGTTCAGGCCCTACCAACGACATTGCTGATAAAAGATGCCAGTGCTGCTGAAATGCCTTTGGTTTCTGAAGGTGTTTTCAGACCGCTAATTTAAAAAGTATCCCAAGACGAAGACTTCTATTAAATCTAAAAGGACTGCACTTCAGTCCCCTATTCAAGGCCCCACGCCTAAGAAACATGCTCAAAATGGCTGAAGATTTGATCTCTCATCAGGGGTTCCCAGCCTCCTCCTGACAAAAAGCCTAGACAAGAGGCAGATTATGCATCCTCTGAACAAGTATCCATTTCTTCAGCCTCCTCTGAAGACCAAGATTACTCCTCCCCTTATGAAGATTCTGATGCTGAGGATTCCATTCCCTCAGCTTCTCCTGAAGACTATTCCTTTGGGGAAATTTTACACACTGAGGGAACATTTCCACTGGGAAGGTCAGGACTACTCTAACTCTAAGAAAAGGCTCAGTTTTTTTACTCCCCCAGCACAGACCACTTGCCATCCCACCCATGTTGGACATTGTGGATGATTACTTAGAATCCAGTTTGAAACCATACTCTACTTCCTGCTCTGGCCAAGCCTGACAGATACTACAGAGTGCCCGATTCCCATAAATTTCTATAAAAGTCCTGTTGCTGACCCAGAGACCATCTCCCAAGGTCCCAAAGGGGCAAAGGCTTCTATGGCTAAAAATCCTGTACCCTCTGAAAGGGATTCTAGAGCACTAGACAGATGGGGGGGTGCACTTCTGCCACTCTGAGGGCACTAAATTGCCAATTTCACATGCTTAAGTATCAGCAATTTCTAATCTCTCAGTTAAAGCAAAGAATCACCACTCTCCCTCAACAGTCTGAATTGAAAGAAATGCAGGATCTGTTGCATGCAACTGAACAGGTGGGCAAACGCACCTTTACAGTGTGGGTTTGATTCTCTGGGTCTGTTATACGTAGGCATGCTTGGTTAAAGGAACAAACTCTGCCTGATCATGTTGAAGCAAATCTTCTAGATGCTCCCTTACAGCAGGATGTTCTTTTGGGAGTTGAAGCAGAAGTCAAAGAAAATGGAGGATAAGGCAAAATCTATGCAGACAGTCCAAGATTTCCTACATGTACAGCCCCCTCGCTTCAGCAGAAATTGGCTAACAACAAATTGGTCCTTTCCAGCTATTGACAGATCACAGAGGGGTAAATACAGACATCCAAGAGGCAGAGCAACCACAAGCCCAGTACAAACCTCGACAATGGGGCACTGCAACACAGAAGGTTGGAGAAGACAGGTCCCAACCTACCAGAAGGCAAACTCAATGACTTGCACCTCATCTGGCCAAGCAACACTCTCCTGGCAGCCCCCTTGGGAGGAAAACTCACTTTTTTCAGACAAATGGCACATTTGTCACAAAGGACAAATGGGTCCTAGACATAATTTCACGAGGATACAGATTTCATTTTCACACCTTGCCAATGAAAAGAGGAATGACAAACCTGCCACAAAATCAATGGGCAGAGGCACAAAAACAAATTACAGCTGTCATGGACATGAGGGCCCTTCAACTGGTACCTACTAGAGAGCAAGGCCAAGGATTTTACTCTACTTTCTAGTTCCCAGAAAGGACAATGCCTGGAGACCAATTCTGGACCTTTCAAATCTAAACGCCTTCTTACAAGTACCCAAATTCAAGATGCTAACACTACAGCAGCTTCTTCCCATGTTGGGCAAGAAAGCATGGCTAGTAATGTTGGACCTCAAGGAGGCATACATGCATGTCCCTATCAAACAAAGTTGCAGAAGATGCCTCCATTTCATTGCAGGTTCAACCCATTACCAATTCTCTGCACTGCCCTTTGGCTTATCTACTGCACCCAGGGTCTTCACAAAATGCTTGGCACCGGTAATTGCATACTGCAGACAGAGGAATTCAAATATACCCATACCTGGACGACTGCCTCATCCAAGGACATCCTCTTGCATCTGGCTTTTGTAAAACCTCTATGCTGCCTGGGGTACACAGTAAACTAAAAAATCAAAACTAGTACCCTCACAAAATGACATTCCTGGGTGCCAGCTTGAATACAACTGCCCAGAAGGCTTATCTGACACCAGACAACTACAACTGACTCAATATATCAAAACAATGGCAACAAAGACCCAACTACCTGCAAGAAAAATTCTGCAGGCCTTGGGCTTCATGGCATCTTGCATACTACTAATGCCATTTGCAAAGCTGCATATGAGGGAATTAGTGGTACCTAAAAAGGCGTATTGTCTCAACACAGCCACAGCTTGGACACTATGATCTCTCATTCCCTGCCTACAACAGGAGTTTCTATGGTGGTCACAGGCATGTCACCTCAAGGGTCAGTCTTTCACCTTGCCCCCAGCCAGGCAAACTGACAACAGATGCATCGGACTACACCTGGGGGGCACACATGGCAGGACAGTGCGTTCAAGGCGTATGGACTGCAGATCAAAGGACTCTGCACATCAATCAAAAAGAGATGCTAGCTGTACAGAATGTTCTGACAGCTTTCAAGAATCTATTGCATCTAGGACAACTTACAATAAGGACTGAACACCACAGTAATGTGGTACATAAGGGGGTACACACTCCTACCCTCTATGCAGGCAAGCAATGACCTTGTGGAACACAGCTCTGGCTTACCAAGTTCAGTTACAAGCTCAATTCCTGCCAGGAAAAAACACATTGGCAGACTACCTCGGCAGAAACATCATGGATCCCCACGAGTGGAAACTGGATCCACAAGTATTTGCAATGATAACTCAAAAATGGGGCCTTCCAGACATAGTTTTGTACAAGGACACTGCACCACCAAGCTTGGAAAGTGGACGCACTCTCATTCGGTTGGGAAAACCTGACAATATATGCCTTCCCTCCATTGCCTCTCCTCACAAAGGTGCTTTTAAAAGGAAGAGACCACGACTGATGCTCATAGCCCCAGACTGGCCATACCAGCATTGGTATCCACTTTTGAGGAATATGGCCCAGGGCCCACCTTGGATTTTACCACAAATTGCCCATTTGCTCACACAGCAAAACCAGATTCTACACAGCCAGCTCAAAACCTTAAATCTGGCTGCCTGGCAAATCACCTAAGTATCCAGCCAGCTCCTCTTTCCCAAGCAGTTATGGATGTTATTCTGAAAGCTAGGAGGCACTGCACCAGGAAGGCCTATTCAGACAAATGGAAAAGGTTTTGTGCCTGGAACCAAGCTAAAGACCAAGACACTTCAGCCTCACATGCCTCAGATTGTACAGTACTTAACTGAGATGTTGCACAAAGGACTTTCTTTTTCTTCCATTAAAATCCATGCATCAGCTATTTCAGCCCATTACAACACAAATCCACCCTTATTTTTGCATCCACTTCTAAGACAGTTCCTCAGAGGGGCAAAAAACATTAGGCCCCCCAGGAGAGCACCTACACCAACATGGGACCTCAATTTTGTTCTGGAAAACCTTGTGCTACCTCCCTTTGAACCAGCTTTCTCTGCAGATCTACAGT
This sequence comes from Protopterus annectens, assembly GCF_019279795.1. NCBI lineage: Eukaryota > Metazoa > Chordata > Ceratodontiformes > Protopteridae > Protopterus > Protopterus annectens. The sequence continues at coordinate 390,486,740 of NC_056735.1, read as the reverse complement.
TTCTATCATGGAAGACTGCCCTGCTGCTAGCAGTAACTTCAGCTAGAAGTCTGAGCTGCAGGCACTAATGGCAGTGAAACCTTTCCTCATTTTCCATCAAGACAGAGTTTTTCTCTGAACTAATCCTTCATGCCTAAGGTGGTTTCCAGTGTGGCTTTAAATCAAACCATCCACTTGCCACCTTCCCAAATCCACAGAACAAAGGAGAAAGACTCCTGCATTCCTTGGACATTCACAGGCAACTTTGTTACGACTTGGATAAAACTGAGGTTTTCAGAAAATCTGACCAGCTCTTTGTATCCTATGCTACAGCTTCACAAGGGAAGGCTATATCAAAACAAACCATTTCCAAGTGGATAGGACATTGCATTAGTTTTTGCTATACCAGTCATGGAAAACCAGTTCCTGCTACCATTCGGCCCCACTCTACCAGGGCAACATCTACAGCCTTTCCTCGGGGGGGGGGGGGGGGGGGGTCCAACCAAGGAGATTTTGGAAGCTGCAACTTGGAGTTCAGTGCACACCTTTACCAAACCCTACCACTTTACTCTAAGACTAGAGCTGGCTTTGCCACTGCAGTTCTGCAGGGCCTTCTAGCCTCCAATAACCCTCTGATTCCTCCACCCATCCTTAGCTTTGGGATTCAACCCAAGTGTGATGACTGCAGCAGGGTAACACTATGAACATAGTACAGATGTTCTTCGTCTTCCCTTGCTGCAGTCCTGACAATTGGGTATAGTCCGCGTCCCAGTCGGCCCGAATACCAGAGTATAAGGCTGACGTCGGTCATGGCGCCTTAGACTGACGTCAGTACGTCAGGGTACTAATGCGCATGACCGACGTCATTTCCCCAGTCTTTTTTGCCGCATGGTCCGATGCAGAAGCAATTTTGCGAGTGCAGGTTGGCGTTCTGAGATTTTCCGAAACCGGAGTTTCAGACCGAAACAGAGTTGGCTAAGTAACCCGTTGGGAACATTTTGGTTTTTTCTTGCCTCAGTATTTAACCGGATGTCAGAAAAAGTGAATAACTGTATTTCTTGTGGGAAGCAGATACCGCATAGGGATTATCATACATTGTGTATACCTTGTTTAGGGCCTGAGCACGACGTTGTTGGTTGCCGCTCTTGTGCTAGATTTAACAAGCGCACTATTAAGAGGAGGCTTGATTGTGCTAGGTTAGTGTTTGGGAAGCGTTGCAATTATAATATGCCGTCGGATGCTCCGACGCCCGCTTCATCCAAGAAGCGCAAGGACAAAACAGTGAAGCCTAGGGGTGAGGAACCGGCAGTCCCGGACGTCGGTTCTTTAGAAGGCTCAGGGGAGCCAGAGGTTTTGCCAGGAGTCTCTATGGAGTCTCAGGCAGATACTTTACTCTTACAGGATGTGCCCTCTCAGGAAGTAGGCCAGGCTGAGGGGGCTTCTCAGGTAACTGTTCTTCCCTCTCTTCCCAAGGTAGTTAGGGCCTCTCCTTCTGTTGCCAAAGCTTCTTTTAGAGGTAGGCCAAGTTCAGCTTCTGTGGGGGCTTCTCCTAGCATTTCGGGCTCTGTGCCTAAGAAACATATGCTTAAAATGGCAGAAGATTTGATTACTCTGATTAGAGGTTCTATGCCCCCGCCTGACAAGAGGCCTAGGGTGGAACAGGAGTTTGATAGTTTTGAACAGTGTTCACAGGCTTCAGAGTCTTCTGTGGAAGACTTGCAAGAGTTTCCTACTTATTCTGATTCTGATGTGGATGATTCCACTCCTACAGCTTCTCCTCCTGAGGATTTTTCATTTTCAGAGACTCTTCACTCCATGAGGGAGCACTTTAAATGGGAAGGCCAGGATTACTCTGATTCCAGGAAAAGGCTTAGGGAATTCTTGTTTTTACCCCAGCATAGGCCCTTAGCTATTCCTCCTGTGTTGAATGTGGTGGAGGATGTTTTTGCAGAGGCTTCCCTGAACCCTGACTCCTTGCCTCCTGCTCCTGTTCCTGTTAAGCCTGATCGGTATTATAGGGTGCCCGAAGCGCATAAGTATTTGTTTAAGAGTCCCAGGGCGGACCCAGAAACTGTTTCTCAGGGGCCTAAAGGTGTTAAAGCTTCTGTGGTTAAAAATCCTGTACCCTCTGATAAAGAGGCAAGGGCTTTGGATAGGTGGGGTAAGAAAGTATATACTTCCACTCTAGCCATGAGGGCGTTGAATTGTCAGTTTCATATGCTGAAATATCAGAATTATCTCCTTTCACAATTGAAATCTAAGGTGGATGCTTTGGCGGAAGGTATTGAGTGTAAAGAATTGCTGGATTTGGTTCATGTGTCTGAACAAGTGGGTAAGCATTCTTTGCAGTGTGGTTTTGATGCTGTTCAGGCCTCCTCGAGGGTGGCTGCTACTAGTTCTGTTCTTCGCAGACATGCCTGGTTGAAGGATCAGAATTTAGCTGAGCATGTTAAGACCAGGATTTTGGATGCTCCTTTACAGTCTGATGTGTTGTTTGGACCGCCTGTGGAAGCAGTTTTAAAGAAAATGGAGGACAAAGCTAAGTCTATGCAGACTGTTAAAGATTTTTGCAGGTGCAGCCTCCGAGTTTAGTAGAAATTGGCCTGCTAAGGGGTGGACATATCCTGCTTATGGTTCCCAGTCTAGGGGTAGGTCTAGACGTGGTAGGGGCAGGGCTCAAGGTTCGTTTAGGCCTAGATCAGACAGTTCACCTGCTCAGACTTCTGGTGAGGGCAGGGGTCAGTCCTTTCGTAAGCAGAACCAATGACCTGCCTTTTCAGCTGCCAGTGGATTCTCGTCTGGCAGCTCCCTTGGGAGGAAGATTGTCTCTTTTCAAAGAAAATTGGGATTTAATCACTCAAGACAGATGGGTGCTGGATATCATTCATCACGGTTACAGATTTTATTTCCACACAATGCCCCCTTTCAAAGGCATGCCAGATGTTCCTCCTCCACAAAGAAAAGAGGCTCACATACAAGTTTCTCAGTTGCTCCAGATAGGGGCCATTCAGCCAGTCCCTGTATCAGAGGGGCTTCGGATTTTATTCTCGCCTGTTCCTAGTACCAAAGAAGGGGAACACGTGGAGACCAATTTTGGATTTATCTATCCTCAACACTTATCTGGACATTCCCAAGTTCAAGATGTTGACGTTACAGCAGCTGTTACCTCTGCTGGGCAAGGATCACTGGATGGTAACTTTGGATCTCAAGGAAGCTTACCTTCATGTGCCTATAAGGCTACGTTGCAGAAAGTATCTGCGGTTTCGAACTGGAGATTTTCATTATCAGTTCTCTGCATTGCCCTTTGGCTTATCTACTGCGCCCAGAGTATTCACAAAGGTTCTGGCTCCAGTGATAGCTTACTTCAGGCTTCAAGGCATTCAAATCTATCCTTACTTGGACGACTGCCTGCTTCTGGCTCAAGAAAGAGAAGACCTTCTACAGCATCTGGAATATGTCATAGCAGTGCTAAGATGCCTAGGGTATTCTGTGAACGAAATAAAGTCCAGTCTAGTACCCTCTCAAGACATGTGCTTTCTGGGTGTGAGACTGAATACAGCAGCCCAGATGGCCTTTTTAACCCCGGACAAACATAAGAGTCTGTCACTTTATTTCCATCAACTATCTCATCAGTCCGTGCTGACTGCAAGGACAGTCCTTCAAGCATTAGGGTTCATGGCATCTTGTATTCTGGTGCTTCCCAATGCCAAACTGCATATGAGGAAGCTGCAATGGTATCTCAAAAATGTATGGACACAGCACTGCCAAGATTTCGACACTGTCATTCACATAATACCTTGCCTTCAAAAGGAATTCTTGTGGTGGGCTCAGGAATGTCACCTAAACAAGGGACTCTCTGTGACCCGGCCAGAGGCGAGTCAGATTTTAACGACAGATGCCTCGGACACTGCTTGGGGAGCTCATCTAAATGGAAAGTGGATACAAGACAAGTGGCCTGCCAGACTACAGCATCTCCATATCAACATGAAGGAGATGTTAGCAGTCCAGTTTGCATTGGTGGCGTTCAAGGAGTTACTTCTTCCAGGGCAGGTGTTGATTCTAACAGACAACACAACTGTCATGTGGTACATCAACAAGCAAGGGGGAACACATTCTTATCCTCTATGCAGGCAAGCAATGATTTTATGGGAGACTGCGTTAAGCCTGCAACTGACTCTTCAGGCAAGGTTTCTGCCAGGAACACAGAACTCCCTAGCAGATGTATTAAGCAGACAAATCATGGATCCCCACGAGTGGAAACTGGATCTTCATGTATTTCAGACATTGACAGTGTCATGGGGAACTCCAGACATAGATCTGTTCGCTTCTCCACTAAACCACCAGCTGCCAAAGTATTGCACAAAGGGGTTTCATCACACAGCTTGGAAAGTGGATGCTCTGTCTTTCAGTTGGAAAAACCTTCATGTCTATGCCTTTCCACCTCTGCCTCTTCTTCCAAAGGTATTATTAAAGGTCAGACTAGACAGGCCAAGGATGATTTTGATAGCTCCAGATTGGCCTCGGCAACACTGGTACCCACTTCTCAGGAGTCTTGTAAAGAAGCCTCCATGGCCTTTACCTCTGATTCCTCATCTGTTATCTCAGAAGGACGGTCATCTACTCAATGTCAAGCTGCAATCTCTTCATCTCACAGCTTGGCATATTCTGTGTTGAAGCACAGCAGGTCTCAGCTTCCTCAACAAGTTTTAAATGTGATTATGGAAGCTAGAAGGCCTAGTACTAGGAGAGTGTACGCAGACAAATGGAAGAGATTTTTATTTTGGAGTACAGCAAAGAATTTGGAGATTTCAGAGCCTAATTTGAGTGTGGCTCTTCAATATCTTACTGAATTATTGGACAAAGGTTTGTCCTTCTCTTCCATAAAGATTCATGCTGCAGCAATTTCAGCTCACTATGATTGTGACCCACCTTTGTTTTCACATCCTTTGTTCAAGCAGTTTCTTAGAGGGGCAAAGAATATAAGACCCCCACGTAGAGCTCCTACTCCTGCTTGGGATCTCAATTTTGTGTTGGAAAACTTACTCTACAACCTTTTGAGCCTGCAGCTACTGCTGAATTGAAATATTTGTCATGGAAGACTGCTTTTCTGTTGGCTATTACTTCTGCAAGAAGGGTGTCTGAGTTGCAGGCCCTTATGGCAGTAGAGCCCTTTTTGATTTTCCATAAGGACAGGGTATCATTACGTACTAATCCTTCCTTTATGCCTAAGGTGGTTTCTAGTGTGGCTTTAAACCAAACTATTCATTTGCCTACGTACTTTGCAGATCCTCAAAATAAAGGGGAAAAGATTTTGCACACTTTAGATGTACACAGGCAATTGCGTTATTATTTGAGCAGGACTAAGACTTTTAGGCAGTCTCAGCAGTTACTTGTTTCTTTTGCTTTGAGTTCACAGGGCAAGCCTGTGTCAAAACAAACTATTTCTAGGTGGATTGGCTTTTGCATTGCATTTTGTTATTCCCATCATGGCAAAGAGGTTCCAGCTGGGATTAGGCCTCATTCCACTAGGGCTACTGCCACTTCACCAGCATTTCTAAGGGGGGTGGCAACTAAGGATATTCTGGAAGCAGCTACTTGGAGTTCAGTGCATACTTTCTCTAGGCATTATCACCTGCCTATATACTCTAAGACTAGGGCTGGTTTTGCCACAGCTGTTTTACAAGGCATGTTGTCAGCTCCTGCTACTTTATAATTTGCCAGCCTCCCTTACCTCTGCTTTGGGATTCTACCCAATTGTCAGGACTGCAGCAAGGGAAGACGAAGAACATAGTACAGTTTTGTACCTACCATAAATGTAGATGTTCGAGGATTCCCTTGCTGCAGTCCAATTTACCCTCCCTCCTTCCCCTCTGTGTTTTGGGGTGGTTGTGTAGGTGAGTTTACATGCTTATATTTGTTGTATATATTGTACATGTTTTTTGGTGCAGGTTGTTTTTGGGATTTGTCTTTTTGGGTCTTCTGACATCTGGGGCAAGAAAAGACTGAGGAAATGACGTCGGTCATGCGCATTAGTACCCTGACGTACTGACGTCAGTCTAAGGCGCCATGACCGACGCTCTGGTATTCGGGCCGACTGGGACGCGGACTATACCCAATTGTCAGGACTGCAGCAAGGGAATCCTCGAACATCTACATTTATGGTAGGTACAAAACTGTACTTTTTGTACCTACCATAAATGTAGATGTTGGGAGTGTACACCCTGCTGCAGTCCAGGTTGCCCTCCCTCCATCCCCTTTGAACTTACTGGCTAAAATCTCTAATACCTTCCTGATGTATTTGCTTATAGCTGGAGGGATTTTGTGTTTTTGCAAAATTTACTCAATTTGGTACTAATTACTGACCACCTTTTTAGGGGCACCTGACAACAACGCCGGACCAAGACTTTGAAATTCCGGCCAACTGCAGGACCACCTGACGACAGGATAACCCAAGTGTGACTACAGCAAGGTGTACACTCTAACATCTACATTTATGGTAGGTACAAAACTGTACTTTGTCCACTTAGAAACCCAAGAATCAAAGGGTTTGTTTCGGTCTCTGTTGGAATTGCCCTGTCTTTGGCCTTGCTCCTAAAAAATTAGGATCATATGCATTCATATTTTGCCCCGATTTGTTATTTTGTAGTCTTTCACTCCTCCTTAGCTAGATTGTGTTTGCTTCCTTAATAGCAACATTATCAGACTGTTGTGGATCTAGCATGGAATCATTACCCATGCGGTTCGTTGTAGGGTTCTGTGCTGTCATTCTATTGGCAAGTATCCCTGTCAAGCGTCTTAATTTTGTTAAGCTTAAATATTGCTCAAGACTAGTGAATACTCTGCTATAATCAAATTTATAACGAAAGAATTTATCAAGTCTTATTTAATCTAGTTCAACTATCAGTTTTAGATCCTCTACTGACAGGGAATAATGTTTAATAATCACTTCAAGCAATTCAAAACTGTGTCTGTCGAACAGTTCTATGAATTCATGAAACAAAGAATTGGCCACCAAGCCTGTAGGATACTGGTTGTGCCTTAAACATTTAGTTTTTCCAATAAAGAATCAAGTGATTTCAAGTTGGACGAAATGTCAACCCTTTCATCTTCTAAATCAACATTTTGGCAAGTTTCTAAGCCATTAGTTGAAGCAAAAGAAAAGTGATCAGTCATTCAGTTAGCAATATTAGGAAGTAAAAAAGTACTTGCAGTTTCAGGAGCAAAAGGTGCGGTTGCCAAAGACTGAACAGCTGCCACTGAAGGTTTTGGAGCAGCTGTATTTTGAGTTGGCAAATTAGAATTAACTGGAAAAGCAAATTGTCCAACATTACCTTGTAATTCACCATTCTGTCCTGTTTTAGAGTTCGATGCAACTTGGACTAAAAGGTTGCAACTGGCCAAAACACTCTTCTGCCCGCAATCAAAGCTTGCAGAGTCTGCCGCTGGTTGAATAGAATTACCGGCTTCCCGATCACCGGAAATACCGGTATGAACATTTTGCAGTATAGACAAAGGTGGTTGGAAAACAATGGAACGTTGCTGGCGCGCTGCATTATCCAATCTTTCAAACTAACTCCATTTTCGACATCAAAGAAAGCGGTAGTTTATTCTTAAAATCTATATCCGGTGGTGGTGTAACATTACTTTGATTTACACCACTCCTAAAAATTCCAGGAGCATCATCCAAAGGAGTGTCACCCAAGCTCACCTCTGCTTCAGGCGCCATAAAAACTATGTATTCAAAAAACAAACTAGTAATGCAACAGAACTGAAACAAGCAAGGCAGCACTCTGCAGATGAATAATGTATAAAACTCCAGTTTAATGGTTTGACAAAATGCTCAAACTTCATCAGACAAAACATATTCTCTACTAAAGTGTTAAATACTAGTCCTAATCAACAAGTTGATTATATAAATTAAACAATTAAAATCAAGCATGAAAACATTTTAAAAGCAACATACTCCAACAAAACCACCTTCAACTGCAGCAAGTACTTTAACAAATGAATAAAACTTCCTAATAAGAATAATAAAAAACATTTATAAACTGTAAATATCAGAATTAACGCAATAAACTTTTAAGCAACTTTCATTTAGACCAGGAGCATTATAAGCATTTAATCTCACCTGCCACAACAGTTCAAATTCCTACTTCAGGGGAGTAGGACCACCCCAGAAGTACTCACTAATCTGATCTATAACAAAGAACTTTAACTTGTGGTCTGGGTGAGAAATATGCTTAGCTAAAGCATTTTCGCATTCTTTCAAATTGCCTAAATGTGTTCATATAAGCGATCACAGAAACGCCTCCATCTTTCCTATATAAAATGGACAAGCCTGGCATTGAGCTAAGTAAACAATCATTCTAGAATTAGTTAACTCTACATTTTAGAGTATACTTGTAATTAACTGTAAATCTGTTTGATTCAGTGACATATTGACAATAGTTACAAGATTGACACTTGTACATGCCAACTGTTCCAAGGTAAGTACACTGACATTGTTCAAGTAGTACTTTTAAGATTTTTTTGCTTTCCATAGGTTTATCTCCCACCTTATTAAAAATACTAGTCTGCCTTAAATATAGCCAAATTTTTACAAATTGTTAAAACAAGCGTCACTAACATAGTAAGTTGTTACATAAGATGGTACTTTGAATAAAGGGTCACAGTTTAAACCATGGTCCTCGGTAATTGTCAGCATCATTATCATAAGCATACTGTACATTTTCACTGTCTAAAATGGGTCTGTAGTAACGTTTAGACCGTTTATTACTTCTACATAGACTTAATAGAACTGTTGGACAGGGTTTTGAATTGCTTTGAATTGCTTGAAGTGGTGATAAAACATTCCCGGTCAGTCGAGGATCTAAACAAGCAAATAGCTGAACTAGATGAAACGATAAGACTATCTTTTGTTATAAATTTGATTATAGCAGAGTATTCACTAGTCTTGAGCAATATTTAATTAAGCTAAAGAATAACAAAATTAAGAAGCTTGACGGGGATACTAAAGCATATACTAACGGGATGGTGTATCCCTTTCCTTCTGTAGCTAAAGTCTGGCATGGTTATAAAACTAATAATTTATCTTTTGCTAATAGAATGACAGCACAGAACCCTACAACAAACCGCATGGGTAATGATTCCATGCTAGATCCACAACAGTCTGATAATGTTGCTATTAATGAATCAACAACACAATTCGAGCTAAGGAGGAGTGAAAGACTACAAAATAACAAATGGGGGCAGAATAATATGAATACGTATGATCCTAATTTTTTAGGAGCAAGGCCAAAGATAGGGCAATTCCAACAGACCGAAACAGAAGCCAAAGAATCAAAGGGTTTTAAGTGGACATACTCTTTTGAATATGTAAGAGTATGATTATGATTTTTATGCCCTGGATAAAAATACTGTATTTTTGTGAGTTAATCAGTTGAAATTGACAGTAGTGATGATATTTCTTCAGTTTCTCATGATTTTTGTGACCATCAGGTAAAAAATGGTCCCAATATAGTGACTAATTTAGACTGTGATTTTAAAGTATATATTTTTTCTGGTGTTAATATCATACCTGCACTGGCTGAATTATTGTCTAAAGGGTATACCTATGTTCCCCCACAGAAGTTGGATGTCGTGAGGTCTATTGATTGTTTACGAGGAAACTCAATTTTAACCTCATGATGGGCGTGATAGTTTTGTTAACCAATTTAGAATACAGTGTTTTTAATCCACCACTACACCCCATTTAAGTTTTTGAAATTGTGTGAGTTGGATATTTAACAAATTCTCAACGCCACCCACCAGAAAACATAAATATACATACTGAGAAGGAATGCATTGAATTTGTTAGAATTCGTGATCTTCGGGTTTGCAAACCCGACAAAGGTGGGGGGGATGGTTGTTTTTGAGCAAACAGAATGTTAATCGGATGAGAAGTTTGAATAGCCCACCTTACTCATGTAGTTCACGATCTGAAGTTAATGCAGCCTAACTACATAATAAAAATACTCTAGAAGAAATGTATGTAGAAGGGAGAATTGACCAACCTATGTTTAATTACATGTTTACAACGTATCTAGATTTCCATGTTTGGTATACCCAAAATCCATAAAGATGTCAACAATCCTCCAATGCGCCTCCTTGTGGATAGTAGAGGTTCTCCAACATACCCTTGTGCTAAGGTTATCGACTCAATCTTGCAAAAATTCTTGATTAATGAAAACCAAATATGTAAAGACTCATGGTCTTTCTTAGATAAAATTAATAAGTTGGTTTTTGACAAAGATTTCCTCAATAGATGTCAAAGACTTGTATACCTGTATTCCTCATGACATCGCTTTGGATTGGGTCAGGGAAGAATTAAGCTTACATGGTTGTCCAAGGAGAGAGTTAGAATTAGTAGACTAATGGATTTAGTACTTAATTTTTGTTTTTGGTGATTTTATTTCCTTGCAGAAAGTGGGTGTAGCAATGGGTTCCCCTTGTGGAGCTACTATAGCTAATTTGGTGATGGCACGTTGGGAACATTTGATGTTCTTCGTGTTTCACTGTTGCAGTCATAACTGTAGGGTACTCCTGCCGGCAGGCAGCCCGAGGTCTGCCAGAATATCAAAGTCTGGGTCTGGCATCTGCTGTATCGGCTAGAACCCTGACGTCAGAGCGCATGGGTTTAAGGTTGACAGCCGACGCCATCTTCTCCAGTCTTTCTTGCCGTGTGGTGCAAAGCAGTTCGCTAGTTGTTGGCGTTTTCAAGACAACGTGGTGTGATTGTCGTCGGTCCGAAGTTTATTTACTTCTCTTCTCAAAGCTAAGTACCCCGTTGGGGAAACTGTTTTTCTTGCTCCTCCGATGTCAGAAAAAGTTAATTGTGTATCGTGTGGAAAACAAATGCCTCAAAGATTTCCACTCTTACTGTCTACCTTGCTTAGGCCCGGACCATGACTTGTCTGTTCTGTGCCAGGTTTAATTCTCGCACTATCAAGCGTAGGTACGATTGGGCCTTTGGTAGACTATTTAATTACAGGATGTCGTCTGATACTTTACAGACTACCGGATTACAGAAGAAGCGCAAAGACAAGGACAGGCCTCCGAGGTCCAAACAGGATACTTTGCAGCCGGAGCCAGCTTCGGGTTCGGCTGTAGTCAGTGAGGCGCTTTTGCAGCCCCTGCCGTCCGCCACTTCAGAACCGATGGCCGACACTGACTCGCATGGTGAGCCAACTAGGCCCAGTAATTTTGTCTGCTGCAGGACCTTCGGACGTCTCTCCTTCAGATGGGTCCAGAACCACTGTGCGGGTACCGGCTTCTGAGGGGGTCTTCAGGCCTTCACACATTACCATTTCCACAAAGGCAAAAGCCAAGTCAAAGACTCCTGTTAAACCCAGACTTTCTGCTCAAGTTTCTTCGGATTCAGCTCCGAAGACTCAGAAGCAATTGCTCCGGATGGCTGAGGATTTAACAACTATGATTAGGGGCTCTCACAAGATGCTGGGATGGTAACATTGGACTTAAAAGAGGCTTACTTACACGTTCCCATAAGGCTTCACTGCAGAAAGTACCTCAGATTCAAAGCGGGCTCGAGACGCTTTCAATTCTCTGTACTGCCATTTGGCTTGTCTACTGCGCCCAGAGTTTTTACCAAATGCCTGGCTCCAGTAGTAGCTTACTGCAGACTTCAGGGGATTCAGATTTACCCCTATCTGGACGACTGTCTAATTCAGGCAGACAGCAAGGGCCTTCTACTTCAACATCTGCATTTTGTTCAGCATCTTCTACTACTACTACTGGGATTCTCAGTGAACACAGTCACATTTGATTCCTTCTCAACGAATGACCTTCTTGGGAGCTCTTTTGGACACAAGTTTACAGAAGGCCATCCTTACTCAAGAAAAAGTTACAGCTGGCTTCAATTTTCAAGACCTTGGCAGCATCGACTCAGCTCACTGCAAGGAAATTCCTGCAGGCTCTGGGCTACATGGCCTCTTGCATCCTGTTGATTCCAAATGCGAGGCTTCACATGAGTAAACTTCAATGGTACCTAAAGAGTGTATGGTCTCAACATTGTCACAGTCTGGATACAATGATTCCACTGATTCCCTGCCTCCAGAAGGAATTCCTTTGGTGGTCCAGAGCGTGTGCTTTGAACGAAGGCAAGCCCTTTAGTCTACCTCAACCTACTCAGATCATAACCACGGACGCTTCGGATTATGCATGGGGAGCTCATTTTCTAGACAAATGCCAACAGGGTTCTTGGACAAACACCTATGGCACATCAATTTGAAAGAAATGTTAGCAGTCCAAAATGCGCTTCTAGCCTTCCAGACTCTTTTGAAGCCAGGACCTCTGTTAATTCGAACAGACAATACCACGGTCATGTGGTACATCAACAAGCAAGTGGGCTCCCACTCTTACCCCCTTTGCAGACTTGCCATGATCTTATGGGACACAGCCCTAAAATTGAATCTGGATCTTCAGGCACAGTTCATTCCTGGAAATCAAAATCTCTTAGACAGCCTAAACAGAAACATTTTGGATCCTCACGAATGGATGTTGGACCCCAACGTATTCAGCAAGATAACTGCAGTTTGGGGCTGTCCTCAGATCTGTTTGCATCCTATCTCAACCATCAGTTGCCTCTTTTGCTCCAGGGCCTTCCACAAGACAGCTTGGAAAGTGGATGCCCTGTCCTTCAGCTGGAGGAATCTTTCGGGCTATGCCTTCCCTCCTCTTCCTTGGGTATTGCTAAAGATAAAGCTAGACAAACCCAGACTGATCATTTTGATGGCTCCAAAATGGCCTCGTCAGTTTTGGTACCCTACTCTACTGCACCTTTGTTTGGAACCTCCTTGGGAGTCTTCCTCTGACCCATTCTCTACTGTCCCAGCATCAGGGTCAGGTGTTTCACTCTCAAATCAAGACTCTCTGCCTGGCAGCTTGGCTCATCAAAGGCAATTGATTCCTTCTCTTCCTAAACAGGTTTTGGATGTTCTTTTGGAAGCTAGGCGTCCTAGTACAAGGAAATCTTATGCTGCTAAATGGAAAAGATTTTTTATTTGGATGCAGGATCGTGGCTCTGATCCTTTAATACCCGATATTTCATCTATTCTTTTTTTATATCTCAGACCTTTTGATTAAAGGTCTTTCTTTTTCTTCCATTAAAATTCATGCTTCTGCTATTTCGGCTCATTTCAATTGTGATCCTCCCCTTTTTTCCCACCAGTTGGTTAGGCAATTTGAGGAGCTAAGAATTTAAATCCTAGAACTCCTCCTGTCCCTCCTTGGGATCTCAACTATGTTTTGGAAAAGCTTACTTTGCCTCCTTTTGAGCCTGCTGCTTCTGCGGACATTAAGTTCTTATCCTGTAAGACTGCTATCTTGTTGGCCTTGACTTCTGCCAGAAGGGTATCCGAGTTACAAGCCCTCATGGCCGTGGAACCATACCTCATCTTCCATCAGGACAGTTTCCTTGAGGACCAATCCTACTTTTATGCCTAAGGTAGTTTCTAGAGTGGCTCTAAATCGGACTATCCACCTTCCTACCTTTTTTCCAAAACCCCAAAATAAGGGGGAAAGGATTTTGCATTCATTGGACGTACACAGGCAACTACGTTTTTACCTGGACAAAACTAAAAGTTTCAGAAAATCAGATCAATTGCTTATTTCTTTTGCTTCCAGTTCTCTAGGTAAAGCTATTTCTAAGCAAACTATTTCCAAATGGATTGCTCATGGAATAAGATATTGTTACTCTTTTTTTATGGAAAACAGATCCCAGGTACCGTCAAGACTCATTCTACTAGAGCAGCTGCTACTTCAGCAGCCTTTCTCGGAGGAGTTCCTACCAAGGACATTCTGGAGGCTGCCACTTGGAGCTCTGTGCATACTTTTTCCAAGCACTATAACCTCCCTTTGTACTCAAGTCTAGGGCAGGCTTTGCCTCTGCTGTCTTGCAGGGTGGTCTTGCTGCTCCTTCATAACCTCCACCCGTATCCTCTGCTTTGGGATTCTACCCTACAGTTATGACTACAACAGTGAAACACGAAGAACATAGTACAGTTGTGTATATCTACCATAAATGTAGATGTTTGAGTGTCTTCACTGTTGCAGTCGGTGTTTCCCTCCCTCCAGACCCCTCTTGTTTCTATTTGCTTACTGTGTTTCCTTTTCCACTACCTTTCTGGTGTATTTGATTTCCCTTGGGACACCTTTTGTTTTTATGGGGGCTTCTGACATCAGGGGCAAGAAAGGCTGGAGAAGATGGTGTCTGCTGTCAGCCTTATACCCATGCGCTCTGACGTCAGGGTTCTAGCTGATACAGCCGACGCCAGACCCAGACTTTGATATTCTGGCCGACCTCTGGCTGCCTGCCGGCAGGAGTACCCTACAGTTATGATTGCAACCGTGAAGACACTTATGGTAGGTATACACAACTGTACTTTTGTACTGTCAAATTTTGAGCATAAAGATAGAATAATCTTTTACACCCGATATCTAGACATTTTTATTCTACTTAACGATGACAGATCAGTGACAGGATAGTTGATTACTTAATGATACTCGGTATACTACTCAGTTTCTGAAGTTTACATCAACTTTTTGTAGCAAGTCTATAGCATATTTAGATATTTTGTTATCCAAAGAGCTACTTCAGAAATAAATAGCTAAGATATATAGGAAAGTACATATTCTAATGCTTATTTTTACATTATTCAAGTTGCCATCCGTACCACCAAAAGCAGACAGTTAAGGGCAGTTGGTGAGGGCAGCCAGAATTAACACCCTTGATGAAGATTTTCATGATGAATGTTAACATTTTTCCATCGAGGCTAACCTGAAAGCATGGTCAATGAACTTGTAGAAGTAACAAATGGTCTAAACGTTACTATTAGACCCATTTTAGACTGAAAATGTACAGTATGCTTATGATGATACTGACAATTTTATTAACAATGGCAATGGTTTAAACTGACCCCCAATGGCAATGGTTTAAACTGACCCCCAATGGCAATGGTTTAAACTGACCCCAATGGCAATGGTTTAAACTGACCCCAATGGCAATGGTTTAAACTGACCCCCAATGGCAATGGTTTAAACTGACCCCCAATGGCAATGGTTTAAACTGACCCCCAATGGCAATGGTTTAAACTGACCCCCAATGGCAATGGTTTAAACTGACCCCAATGGCAATGGTTTAAACTGACCCCCAATGGCAATGGTTTAAACTGACCCCAATGGCAATGGTTTAAACTGACCCCCAATGGCAATGGTTTAAACTGACCCCAATGGCAATGGTTTAAACTGACCCCCAATGGCAATGGTTTAAACTGACCCCCAATGGCAATGGTTTAAACTGACCCCCAATGGCAATGGTTTAAACTGACCCCCAATGGCAATGGTTTAAACTGACCCTTTATTCAAAGTACCATCTTGTGTAACAACTTACTATGTTAATAGTAACGCTTGTTTTAACATTTGTAAAAATTGGGCTATATTTAAGGCAGACACTAGTTTTTGTAAGTTACCATAGGTTCATCTCCCACCTTATTAAAAATACTAAAGTACTAGAACAACTTCAGCGTACTTGCCTTAGAACAGTTGGCATGTACAAGTGTCAATCTTGTAACTATTGTCTGTCACTTAAACAGATTTACAGTTAATTACCAGTGTACTCTAGAGTTAACTGTAATTCTAGAATGATTGTTTACTTAGCTCAGTGCCAGGCTTGTCCATTTTATATAGGAAAGACAGACTGTCTCCGTGATCGCTTATATGAACACATTTATGCAATTCGAAAGAATAAATGTGAAAATGCTTTAGCTAAGCATATTATTTCTCACCCAGACCACAAGTTCTTGGTTATCTATCAGATTAGTGAGGACTTTAGGGATGGTCCTACTCCCCTGAAGTTAGAAGAACTTGAACTATTGTGGCAGGTGAGATTAAATGCTTATATGCTTATAATGCTCCTGGTCTAAATGAAAGTTGCTCTATTACTAGTATATTAAAGCTTAAAAGTTTATTGTGTTTAATATATTGATTTAATTCTGATATTTCCAGTTTATAAATGTGTTTATTCTTGTTACGAAGTTTTATTCATTTGTTAAAGTACGTGCTGCAGTTGAAGGTGGTTTTTAGTATGTTGCTTTTAAAATTTGTTTTCACGCTTGCTTGATTTTAATTGTTTAATTTATGTAATTAACTTGTTATTTAGGACTAGTATTTAAAACAAGAGTAGAAATGTTTTGTCAAACGAAAAGTGCTTAACATTAAACTTTGAGTTTTATACATTATTCATCTGCCGAGTGCTGCCTTGCTTGCTTCAGTTCTGTTGAATTACTAGTTGTTTTTTGAATACATGCATTGCAGTGTGGCTGATGCCCTAGAAGCATCTTTCAGAGCAGCAGTCACTGGTTCTGTACTGAGAAGGCATGCTTGGCTTAAGGAGCAGACCTTGTCAGATCAAAGCGTCTAACTTGGATTTGACATGAACAAGGACCATCCTGCTTAGCACCAAAGCAGAAGAGGTTCTTAAAGTTGTAAGAAAAAGCTAAATCTGTGCAGAAAGTCAATGAATTAAGTACAGCTTCCTAGATTCAGTAAGCATTGGTCCTTTCCAGCCCCCTCAAGATCTCAAAACTAGACCCAGGGGAAATTGCCCCCCCCCCCCACCTGACTACAGTCTCTGGGTATGCAGAGATCTAAGCAATGTATTGTCTCCACCTCTAAAGCAGGGAGTGCTAAACCATCCCCTTACGGGAAAAATTCCCAATGACTTCTCAACTCCATCCCCTTCCTATGCCCAACTGCGTGTGCCTCTAGGAGGAAAACTTTCCCTTCATGCAAGACACTGGATTCCCATCACCAAAGACTGATGGGTCCTCACTGTATCCCATGGGTACAAATTTTACTACCACTCACTGCCAACCCCAAAAGAGTTCCCAGACCTCCCTCTAAACCAGTCGGCAGAGGCTCAAAACCAAGTCCAATGCTTCCTCTCTCTAAGGGCAATTCAAACTGTTCCTCTGGAACAGATGGGTCAATTCTATTCCAGACTCTCTTTTTTTTTTTCTGGTACACAGAAGGCACTTGGTGCCCAATCCTAGATCTTCCAATTCTAAACACCTTCCTGGTGGTACCTGTGACAGCCGCACCCTGGCCCAGCAGTCAAGGAGCCTGAATCCTCACTGCTAACACCAGAGAGGGCGTATCATGAGGAAAGGATACCAAATACAGTGAAGTACAATTACCTTAAGTGCACACAGTGATCAGTCAATCTGGGGCTGGTTGTGCTCCCTTGCTCTCCAGGTCCCCAATAAGACTCCCCACTGGCACAGCTATAGGGTCCAGATCTCATCCTAGCTGGCAAGCTAACCTCCAGTACCCTCTATCCAACCAGTGCTTTGTGTCCCTGCCCAAGTAGCTGACACGCACATTCAGACACTCTGGGGAAAGAGGCTGACACATTCTACACAGACAACGCAATAGTAATTACTGCCACCACCAGCTAATAATCGGCTACCCAAAGGCCCTTAGAAGGATGTCTGCAAGTGTGAATGATCAGTCCCTAAGGCTTATTAGTGGCCTTGTGCAATAGACTCTATAAATATGCAATGTACTCTGTAGCTTACTTGTCTACACAAACCAGACACTGGTAAAAGGCTTTTAAAATATTAAAACAAGACAATGTTACTACACCGCAGTGCTAAGAGTTCAGAGATCTCACAAACTTAAAATAATTCTGTAGTACCCTTCTGACATAACAGAAAAAAATTAGCTAGGACTGTAATACTATAAAGATTAGACTATTTCTACAAGAAAACCATACTTCTGAAATAACTTGCATAGAGCAAGGTAATGCTGAGTTGAATATAAAGACAAAAATGTTTAGTCTCTCTGAGCAACAGTTTTTAAAATCACTCCATTTCTGCTGGGACCTCCCAGATTACATAATTCTCATTTAGTTCCCATTACATTTCTTTGATGCTTATCCTGGAGTTCCCAGGCCAAAACGCTACATTTAATAATCTAACACCTGCTGTACAACAATGAGACATTTCACATGTACACTGTAGTAATTATTCCTTAAGTTACCACAATAGAAAGTGGTAGCCCAGACCAAATGGCTCCGAGCTCTAGAGATCAAAACATTCAAATTTTAATTTCAAAGAACATTTGAAAAGCTTGGCTTAGTTTTCCTTGCAGCAAATGGCAATGTTTCTACAATCTAAGTTCATATTTTAGTGCATTTCTTTCATTTAAGAAACAAGCCTGTATTTTACATTTTATATTTACAAATGCCAGAATTATGTATCAAATTCTATTTAGCTCACCTGGCAGCCTTCACCCATCTCTACCAGTCTTTACCCCCCCCCCCCCGAGAACTCAAGCTAGTTTTTCAAGTGACCCTTGAGAAACGCCACTTGAGGGGGTTAGGTCTACCTGAGGGGTACTTCACCCCTTTCCCCCTGTATGCAGAGCCCATCTGCATTGGCATTGCTATTCCCACTTCAGTGCTGCACTGACATGCATCATATGCTTGCAACCCCAGGCTCCATCTTAGCAACTTGGCATTTGCTGACTGGCTCTCTAACCATGTTAGAGGGTTGTGATCTGTCATAAGTGAATTTCCTTCCATACAGATAAGACTGAAGTTTTTGCAGTGCCCACACTATGGCTAGACATTCCTCTTCTACATCTGCATAGCATTCCTCCCTGGGATGGAGCCTACGACCTGAGAAACCACTGGGTGCCCTTCTCCCTCTGAAGAAATCTGGCTAAGTACCGACCCTACCCCATGGTTTGAAGCATCCACCTGCACAACAAATTCTTTGCTGTAATCTGGACTGGCTAACAGGGTGTCCTCCCAAAGCTTCTGAAATGCCTGCTCACATGCTGGGGTCTAGATTTAATTCTGTACGACTTAGGCACCCTATAAGGGGCCTGCCTAATAGGTCTTTGGGGTCCTACCTTAACTAGCCTGTTGTCAACTGTGAGGGGATCAGCTGTGGTACTATAACTAGGGACAAACTCTAGTACCCTGCTGTCACTAAAATGCCCTTGCATGCTTTTTTGGTAACTGGTGCAGGCCATGCCTGAATGAATGGCTTCCACTTTGCAGGTTCTGGCCTCATCTTACCACTCCCTAGTCTGTCCTAGGTAGGAGGACTCTGCCATACCTGAC
The DNA here is from genome assembly GCF_019279795.1 of Protopterus annectens. Lineage (NCBI taxonomy): Eukaryota > Metazoa > Chordata > Ceratodontiformes > Protopteridae > Protopterus > Protopterus annectens. The sequence goes on along the minus strand of NC_056735.1, from coordinate 390,467,578 downwards.
ACTTGCTTGGCTTAATGGTCAACCCTGCCCTCCAGTCTGCCCAGCACCTCCCTAACATGCTGAAGGTGCTCTGGCCAGGAATGGCTGTAGATGGCAATAGCTAGGTAAGCAAGGGCAAATCTCTTCTGCTAGGATATTGTCCACTAGCCTCTGGAAAGTCACTGGGGCATTCTTCATCCCAAAGGGCATCTTTGTGAACTCGTACAAGCCAAAAGAGCATCAAGGCTAACTTCTCTCTAGCACTGGGAGTCAAGGGCACCTGCCAGTAACCCTTGGTAGTATTGATGGTTGTAAGATAATTGGCCCCACCCAGCTGCTGTAGAGCCTCATCTGTCATAGGCATAGGGTAAGCATCTGACTGTGTAAGTATAATTTCCTGTAATCCACACAGAACCTGGTGCTGTCAGCCTTCTTTGGCACCAACCACTGGGGGGGGGGGGGCCTAGGGACTGCTGGAATCACCCCTAGTTCCAACATCTCCTGTACCTCCTCCCTCGGTCTGACTCTCAGGCACTGTATAAGGGGCCTGTTTAATAGGCCTTTGGGGTCCTGTATTCACCTGGTGCTACACCAGGTGTGTGCACCATGGTTTCCCAGTGAACATGTCCCCAAATTCCTGCAACACTGCTAGGATTTCTCAAACCTGGGTAGGGAATAACTGCTGGGACATTGCTACCCTCAGCCCAAGCCTCACTGAGATCAGTCCCCAGATCTCCCTCAAACTCCTCCTGCAATCCACTGCAGATGCTCAGCACAAGGGCCTCCCCATCATGGTAAGGTTTCATCATGTTAACATGGTACAGTGTGCCCCTGCCATTTGCCTAGAATTTCCGCCATGTAGTTAACATCACTTGCCTTTTGCCACCTTGTAGGGTCCTTCCTAAGTGAATTGCAGCTTGTCTGGGAATGAGAACCATTACCTGCTGCCCCACAGCATACTCTCTAGCTCGAGCATTCCTGTCATACCACACTTTTCTGTTGGACTTCTGCCAGGCTCTCCTGAGCCAAGCCCATGAATTCTGAGCCATATCCTGAGGTTTAGGACACATGCCACCACAGACTCCTTGCAAGACTCGCACTCGCCTTCCCACTAAGCTCAAATTAAATCTAAAGGTCCCCTCACTCTATGCCCGTACAGCAAATCAAAGGGTGAAAAACCTGGGGAACCTTTTCTGTGAGCAAGCAGATGGGGCAAATATTTGTCCCACTCCCTCTTAAACTGATCTGCAAATGGCTCGTAGCATGGACTTGATTGAGTTTAACACCTCAAGACCATTAGTCTGGGGGTGGTAGGGGTGGTCTTCATGTGCTTCATCCCACAGGACTGACAAGCCAGCAGGTACGACATGAAATTGGCACCTCTGTTGGACAGCATTTCTTTTGGGGAAATCCACCCTGCTGAAAATCTGTACCAAAGCATTTGCCGCCACCTCTGCCTCAATGGGGGACAAAGCCACTGCCTCAGGTTATTGTGTAGCATAATCCACTATCACTGTGATGTACTTTTTCCCTGTGGAATTTGGGGTACTCTGAGGACCCACAATATCCATAAGCTACCTTCTGAAATCGCTCAATCACAGGCAGGGGCCTCAAAGGAGCTTACTCCTTTGTCTTCTGCCTTGCCTACCTTTTTGGCACTGCTCACAGGTCCTGCAGTACCCTCTTAACATCTCTGGGAATTCCAGGCCAATAGTTTTGCATAATACATATTTGTATGTTATGCCCATATGACCTGCAAAGGGAATATCATGGGCTATGGCTAGAAGTGCCAGACAGGCTCTAGGCACTACCAGCTGCTGTACTCTACTTCTAGCCCCCCCTCAGGGGTCCACTCTCTGTACGGTAACCCTTTGTCCCAGTATACAGATTCCCAGTTTCCTTGAGAATCTGGTGCCTCCTTAACTACCTGCCTCAGGCCTTGCAATGTAGGGTCTGCGAGCTGAACCCATCTCTACTCTCGTTGTAACCTTTCCCAGCTCCCCTTCCACAGGAAGTCTGGCATCCTCTGCCAGCAGTGCCTCGCTGTCAGTGTGGGTACTACTACTCTCCTCTACCTTTGCAGTTGCCCATGTCCAAGGTAACATCAGTACCCACAAGTAGCTGTGGCTCACCTTCAGTCTCACTGCTAAAGTGTAGCTCACTCCCTGAAGTAACCACCTCACCAGTCCTGGCTGAAAGTATGCAGTCTCTGGGTCTCTCCCAGGCTATCAGACCCACATGCTTTTCTCCTAGCCTCACTGCATGTAGCTGCATAAGTACATGGTACTGCTTCATCCAAATCCTTCCCTCTCAGGACATCTACAGGATGGTATTTCATACCCCTGTTGTCTCAAAACCTACTATTAGCATTTTGTCTTTCCCATTTACTGACTCCCTCACCTTTGGCTCTTATGCCACATGGCCCTACTGGTTGCATTCAGAACATTTAACCCTAGCTCCTGAATGTGTACCTGGACTAGTGGCTGCTACTGGCAGATTCTGTTGTGGTAGTCTGTGCTGCCCACTGAGTTCCTTTAGACCCATGAGCAGTACTGGGGGTCCTCTTTCTGTGCAGGGTGGCCCTGCTGGCCAGGTATAGGTCTCCCTTCCCCAACTCATCTGAAGTAGCACATTGTTTATCAGCTAACAAGATCCTCATGCAAAATGCTAAGGACTTGTTCCCTCACCAAAAGGTTTGTCAGCCCTTCGTAGTCATCTGATATCCACTCATCCAGCTATGAAAATAAGTGCTCAGTTCAGCAACATGTTCACATTGTCATCTGCCTTGCATCTATGCTCATAAAACCTTTTCCTGTACATTTCCGGTGTTGGCTTAACTAAGACATTTTTGCAGCAGTATAATCAAAATGGACATTTTCACTAAAAATAATTACAGCTTTCCAATGGAGTAAGGGGGTCAGGAACTGTACCCTGAGCCTTTGGTCAACACTATACTGTGTGCATACCCTCTCAAATATATGAATGAAACTGTCAAAATTATCCCCCTTTAAATTGTGGAAGAAGTTTGCTGACCTGTTGTGCTTCTGGAGTCCAGTTACTCCCTTCCCCGTTACCTCCATGATGCTGGTGAAGTTGGTGTTTAACTCTCATGCCTCCTCTGACACTTCTATTTCCGAACGCCTGGCCTCCAACTCAAGTCTCTTGGCTCCAGCTAAGTCCACTGCAGAAAGGTTGAACTGTCCATTCCCTGAGGATATTGCATCTTCACTGCCAGTCTGTCCTCCTGGATGCTGTTTTCTGATGCAGCTGTAACAAAGGCTGTAATCAGGTCTGCCTTAGTCAGGTTTCCATGCACCAGTCCCTTTAGCCTGGCACATCTCCACCAGCTGGCTCCTTGTCAGCTTTCCGTACTCTGCTGACATGCTGCCTGCTCACCTGACTAAGCTAACAAAAAAAATAAATTAAAACAATTGTGATCTTAACTGAGTATCCACTGTGTGGCTGGCTGTACCAAACACCTTTGGAGATGCTGCATATAAGCTACAGGCCTCTCACTACCCACAGCATTACAAGCAAATTAGTATTTGCTAACGAGTATATGGTGTCCATTTGTGGTGGCAGGCAGGTGTATGTCAAGTGGATCCCACCACTGCAAACATGTGATTGCTGCACCCTGGCCCAGCAATCAAGGAGACACTATCCTCACCACTAACACCAGAGAGGGCATCTCTTATAAGAGGAAAGTATAACAAATACACACAGTAAAGTAAAATTTCCCTTAAGTGCACACAGATTAGTCTGTCTGGGGCTGGTTGCTCCCTTGCTCTCCAGGTCCCCAGTAAGACTCCCACTGGCACAGCTAGAGAGTCCAGATCTCAGCCTAGCTGGCAAGCTAACCTCCAGTACCCTCTTTCCAACCAGTGCTTAGTGTCCCTGCCAAAGTAGCGGACACCACACCACACCTTTTGGTGACCTGGTTAACTATTCATTTATACAACTTCAGACACTCCTGGGACAGGCTATCACAGATTATCCAGCTGTATCTCTCTACCCAGACCACACTAATTACTGCCATCACCAGGTAATAATTATCAGCTACCCAAAGGCCCTTAGGGTGTCCAATTACTGTGCAATATGATCAAATTGGTAAGTGTGACAATCGGTTTAAGGCTGATTTAGCATGGCTTTGTACAACAAACTATAAATATGCAATTTACTCTAGAATCTCTACACAAACCAGCCACAGGTAAAATGTTTTTAAAATATTTAATAAATCAAAACACAAGTCACTACTACACCACAGTGCTATTAAAGAGTTCAGAGATCACGCAAACTTAAAATTCCATAGTACAAGTCTGACAAACACTTTGGTCTAATCTTTATAATCCTAGCCATTTCTACAAGAAAACATACTTCTAAAATAACTTGCTTAGAGCAAGGCAGTGCAGAGTTGAATATCAAGACAAATGCTTAGTCTGAGCAATAGTTTTTAAAATCACTCCAACACTTCTGCTGGGCCCTCCCAAATTACATTTTAATTTAGTTCCCATTACATTTCTTTGACACTTAGCCTGGAGTTCCCAGGCCAGCAAGCTACATTATTTAACAATTTAACACCTGCTCAGGAAACTACAACTAAGTTATTTCACGTGTACACTCTTTAAAACAATAGAATGTGATAGCACAGACCAAATGGCTCCAAGCTCTGGAGATCAAAAGAACATACAAAACATAATTTTAATTTCAAAGAACATTTGAAATGCTTGGCTTACTACAGCAGATAGCAATGTTGCTACAATATTGAAGTTCACATTTTACAGTGTTTTCTTTCATTTAAGAAACAAGCCTGTATTTTGTTTATTTACAAATGCCAAATTTGTGCATCAAATTCTGTTTGGCTAGGCACGTTAGCCTTCATCCATCTCTACCAGTCTTCACAGTACCAAAATTCAAAATGCTCACCCTGCAGCAGCTTCTACCTATGCTAGCCAAAGATGCCTGGTTAGTCACCCTAGACTTAAAAGCCTATCTGCACATCCCTATAATGGGAGTCATGCAGAAAATATTTACACTTCATGGCAGGATCTATGCATTCAGTTCTCTGCACTTCCCTTTGGCTTATCCACTGCACCCAGAGTATTCACAAAATGCTTGGCTCCAGCCATTGCGTACTGCAGATTGAGAAATAAATGTGACCATACTTGGACGACTGCCTGATTCAGGCAGACAAGTCAGGAAATGCTGTTGCAGCACCTGACACTTGTAAAAAAAAAAAAAAAAAAAAAACTACTAACCTCCGTGGGGTACACAATGATAAAATCAAAACTAGTCCCTAGTCAAGATTGTATTCATGGGAGCAAGCTTGGACACTGCATCCCAGATGGCATTCCTCACGCCACAAAAACAAGCCCATCTGACAGGCTATTTTACTCAAATGGCCACCAGAACCCAGCTATCCGCAGGAAAAATCCTGCAGGCCCTAGGGTTCATGGCCTCCTGCAGCCTACTAATTTCATATACCAGACTGCATATGATGAAACTTCAAATACTTTTGTGCTTTTTTTTTTTCCATATTCCTTTGTGTACACATTTTAATAAAATTTCAAGAATGGCTCTACTACCACTATATGAGCTTTGGTTATTTTTGTCATAAGCTTCCTAAATTTGTCGACCAACCCTTTATACTTGGTATGCTAAAAGGGTTTGTGCTCTGAAGTTGTGCAGTGTTTTTTTTTTTTAATAACTGCAGTATTTATCAACTGCATACTATTAAAGTACTTCCTTTGTTTCTCCTTGTCGCTGCTCCTAAGATTTCCCCTTTTCTGCAGGGCTTTAACCTTTGTCACTCTCTAAATTCCTGTACCATATTTCTCATTTCTACTGTTTTGAATTTATCACACTCACTAGCTATTCATTCTGAAGAAACTTCTATCCTGTTCATTACATTGATAACTGCTGTAGTTATGCCAGCTTCTGAAGCTTCAGGGTATTTCCACATACCGAAACAATTGGCTCGGCTTGAGCTGACCAAGAAAAGTTTGGGTGCCATGCCTTTTAGAGATTCCTGCTGGTGAATACTCCTCTGCAAGCTTTTGAGGAGTCTACTTCTGCCTCCTTTGGTAGATAGACTAGTTCCATTTGGGGTAAAACTTTCCACACAAGGTTTTGTACTTTCCTGTTTAGGGAAGTTTTAAAACAAACTTAGTAATGTACTCTGATTTTATGGATTACTTTCTCGTCACTTTAAAAGTTCCTGTGGCAAAATTGCATTTAGTCCCCGTTTGTAGAAGAAATTTTTACTTGCATTTGCTGCTTTTTTTGCAGGGAAAGAGTACCATTTTTAGCTTGGACATGGAACAAACTACGGGTCTCATGTTCGTTCACTGCCAAGTTAAACTGCTTTTGCCACTACAACAGGCTTACAATTTACTGTGCCACAGGTGGGTGACTCTGCTGTAGCCATAGCTTCTCATAAACACTTTTGGCCCTATTCTTGTGAAACTGCCAAGTTAAACAAACTGCTTTTGCCACTACAACAGGCTAACAATTTACTGTGCCACAGGTGGGTGACTCTGCTGTAGCCAAAGCTTCTCATAAACACTTTTGGCCCTATTCTTATGAAACTATGCATGTCCTCCAATTTCCTTAGGAGTTTACTGGGTCCAGCTCTGAGTTTAATTCAGGCTATTGTCCTTTGAGGTGATTTCTGGTAAAGATGACAAGATTCAGGATTCTTGATCTGGACAAGAAAAATGAGGACAGTCATGGATTTCTCAATTTTTTTAATGTTTACTCTGAGGAGAGTGCAGTTTTTGAGGCTCCCTGTGGAATTTCCTGAAATATACAGTGGTTCTCGGAACAGTGAGGTTTCAGTCCCTCAACAAATGATGTTACAGAAGGGATTTCCAGAACCTTCGCACATTCCTCCAGTTCAGTCAGCTTTGCGGGATGTTACTGCCTGCCTATTTAGGGGTAGCAGGCAGACAAAAATAGCATTGTATGAATTCCTCAGTTCTAAGATGTTCTTAGTCTCACATTGCTGCAGTCATAACCTGTGGGGTAGTCCGCTGTCCTCGGTCGGCCCGAATACCAAAGAGTTAGGCTGGCGTCTGTCATGGTCGCCCGGAGCTGATGTCAGTATGTAGTAGTACTTAAGCGCATGACCGACACCATATCCTCAGTCTTTCTTGCCGCGTGGTCCGAAGCAGAAGCAGCATTTGCAAATGCCGTTCGGCGTTCTGAAATTTTCAATTTTCGAGTTTCAGACCGAAGACCAAGTTGGGCTAAGTACCCCGTTGGGGAAAATTTTTGTCTTTTCTTGCCTCAGTTAATCCGGATGTCAGAAAGTTAATTGTATTTCTTGTGGGAAACGGATACCTCATAGGGACTATCATTCTCTCTGTATTCCTTGCTTGGGGCCTGAGCACGACGTAGTCGGGTGTCGCTTTTGCGCTAGATTTAATAAGCGCACCATTAAACGTAGATTAGACTGTGCTAGGCTTGTTTTCAGTAAGCGGTGTAACTACAACATGCTGTCGGATCCTCAGACGCCCGCTACCGCAAAAAAGTGAAAAGATAAATCCTTAAGTTCTAAACCGGATGAGTCCGTTGCGGACGCCGGTTCTATGGAATCTACGGTTGAATCTGTGGATCCAGCCGAGGTCTCGGCTGAATCCCAGGGGGAACCTTTACTTTTGCAGGAGTTGGCCTGTCAGGAGTTAGGCCAGGCCGAGGGTGCTTCTCAAGTATCTGTAGTTCCATCCTTACAAAAGGTTTAGGCCTTCTACCTCCGTGACTAAAGGCCCTGCTAAGGCTAAACCTGGTCTTAGGGCCATAGCCCTAGTTCTTCAGGTTCTGTTCCTAAAAAACATATGTTGAAAATGGCAGAGGATTTGATTACTTTGATCAAGGGTTCTATGCCCCCTCAAGAGAAGAGGCCTAGGGTTAAGACAGATTTAGAGGGAATGGAGCATTCTTCAGACTACTCTGAGTCCTCACCTGAGGATATTCAGGATTTTCCTCCCTATTCAGATTCGGATGCAGAGGATTCCTGTCCTTCTGCTTCACCTCCAGAGGATTTTTCCTTTTCTGAAACTTTGCATTCCATGAGGGAGCATTTCAAGTGGGAAGGTCAGGATTTTTCAGATTCTCGTAAAAGGCTTGGGGAATTTGGTTTTTGCCACAACATAGGCCTTTGGCTATTCCCCCTGTTTTAGATGTTCAGGATGTTTTTTCTGAAGCTTCACTTAATCCTGATTCTTTGCCCCCTGCCCCTGTTAAGCCAGACAGGTATTAGAGTTCCAGAGGCACATAAATATTTGTATAAGAGTCCTAGAGCTGACCCGGAAACTATTCAAGGACCGAAGGGTGTCAGGGCTTCTGTGGTTAATAATCCAGTTCCTTTGGATAAAGATTCTAGAGCGTTGGATAGGTGGGGGAAAAGTGTACACCTCTTCTACATTAGCTATGAGGGCTTTAAATTGCCAATTTCATATGCTGAAGTATCAGAACTTTGTTAGGTCAATTGAAATCTAAGGTAGATGCTTTATCTGAGGGTATAGAGTGTAAGGAATTGCAGGACTTGTTCATGCTTCAGATCAAGTTGGTAAACATTCCTTGCAGTGTGGCTTCGATGCTCTTCAGGCTTCATCCAGGGTGGCTGCTACTGGTTCAGTTATTCGTAGACATGCCTGGCTTGAGGATCAAAATTTGTCCAAGCATGTTAAAGCTCGGATTTTGGATGCTCCTCTTCAATCTGAAGTTCTTTTTGGTCCCCCTGTGGAGTCGGTTTTGAAAAAGATGGAAGATAAAGCTAAGTCTATGCAGATGGTTAAGGATTTTTTGCAAGTGCAGCCCCCTAATTTTAGCAGGAATTGGCCTGTAAGAGGATGGTCCTACCCTTCTTCGGATTTTCAGTCTAATGGTCCTACCCTTCTTCGGATTTTCAGTCTAAGGGCAGGTCTAGACGTGGTAGGGGCAGGGCTCACGCTCAGGGTTCTTTCAGACCTAGGACTTGGAGTTCTCCTGCACAGTCTTCTGGTGAGGGCAGGGGTCAGCCTTTTCGTAAACAGACCCAATGACATGTATCGTCAGCTGCCAGATCCTTCTTTTCTGGCAGCTCCTCTAGGAGGAAAGTTGGCACTTTTCAAACAAAATTGGCATTTGGTCACCCAGGACAAATGGGTGTTGGAAATAATAAATCAAGGCTACAAGTTTTACTTTCACACTTTTCCTCCTTTCAAAGGCATGCCAGATGTACCTCCTCAGCAAAGGCTGGAGGCTCAGGAACAAATTTCTTTGCTTTTACAGATGGGAGCAATCCAGGTGGTACCTCCGTCAGAAGTAGGCCTAAGGTTTTCCAGTCTATTCCTAGTGCCAAAGAAAGGAAACACTTGGAGGCCAATTCTGGATTTGTCCATTCTCAATACCTACCTAGACATTCCAAAGTTCAAGATGTTAACATTACAGCAACTTCTGCCTATGCTAGGCAAAGATCACTGGATGGTAACTCTGGATCTCAGAGGCCTATCTTCACATTCCTATCAGGCCCAGCTGCAGGAGATTCCTGCGATTTCGGGCTGGTACTTCTCATCAGTTCTCTGCATTGCCCTTTGGTTTATCTACTGTGCCCAGGGTGTTCACAAAGGTTCTGGCTCCTGTAATAGCTTTCTTCAGACTGAGGGGAATACAAATTTATCCTTATCTGGACGATTGCCTGATTCTTGCTCAAGACAAAGACAAGTTACTTCAACATCTACAGTATGTAATGGCAGTTTTAAGGTGCCTAGGGTATTCTGTGAACGAAATAAAGTCCAGTCTAGTACCCTCTTGGGACATGTGCTTTCTGGGTGTGAGACTGAATACAGCCTCTCAGATGGCTTTTCTGACCCCGGACAAACAAAACTCTTCACCTATACTTCCAGCAATTATCAGTACTGTCCAGGCTGACTGCAAGGACAGTCCTTCAAGCCTTGGGGTTCATGGCATCTTGCATTCTAGTACTTCCCAATGCCAAACTGCATATGAGGAAGCTACAATGGTATCTCAAAAGTGTATGGACTCAACACTGCCACGATTTGGACACCTGTCATTCGGATAATACCTTGCATCCAGAAGGAATTCTTGTGGTGGGCACAGGAATGTCACCTAAACAAGGGACTCTCTGTGACCCGATCAGAGGAGAGTCAGATCATAATGACGGATGCCTCAGACCTGGCTTGGGGAGCACACTTCAATGGGAAATGGATTCAAGACACGTGGCCTCCCAGACTACAGCATTTGCATATCAACATGAAGGAGATGTTAGCAGTCCAGTTTGCCCTGATGGCTTTCAAGGGCCTACTTCAACCAGGACAGGTGTTGATTCGAACAGGCAACACTGCAGTCATGTGGTACATCAACAAGCAGGGGGGGAACCCATTCTTACCCTCTTTGCAGACAAGCAATGATATTGTGGGAGACTGCTCTGAGTTTGCACATCACTCTTCAAGCACAGTTTCTGCCAGGAGCACAGAACTCCCTAGCAGATGTATTGAGCAGACAAATTGTGGACCCCCACGAGTGGAAATTGGATCCTCAGGTATTCCAACAGTTGACAGTGGCTTGAACTCCAGACATAGATCTGTTTGCTTCTCTAAATTTCCAACTACCAAACCAAAATTTTGCACAAAGATGTTTCACCCAAAAGCTTGGAAAGTGGATGCTCTCTTTCAGTTGGAACAACCTTCACGTCTATGCTTTTCCTCCTCTGTCTCTCCTTCCCAAGGTACTCTTGAAAGTCAGGCGGGACAAGCCTTGCATGATTCTAATAGCACCAGATTGGCCACGTCAGCACTGGTATCCTCTGCAGAGGAGTTTAATTCAGGAGCCTCCTTGGCCTTTGCCACAGCTTCCTCACTTGTTGTCCCAGTCAAGCAGTCATTTGCTCAATGTCAGGGTGCAGTCCCTGCATCTAACTGCCTGGTGTGTTCTGTTTTAGAGCCTGTGGGATCTCAGCTTCCTCAACAGGTTTTAGATGTCATTTTGGAAGCCAGGCGGCCCAGCACTAAAGTTTATGCTGATAAATGGAGGAGATTTTTTCTTTGGAGCACAACAAAGGGCTTTGTCTCGGTGCCTAATTTGGGTTTTACACTACAGTACCTTACTGAATTACTAGGCAAGGGTTTGTCATTTTTCCTCTGTGAAGGTTCATGCTGCAGCCATTTCTGCTCACTATGATTGTGACCCTCCTTTATTTTCTCACCCTTTGTTTAAGCAATTTCTTAGAGGGGCAAAAAATATAAGACCCCCACGTAGAGCTCCTACTCCTTCCTGGGATCTCAATTTTGTGTTTGAGAAGCTTACTTTACCTCCTTTTGAACCTGCAGCTACGTCTGAATTGAAGTTTTGTCTTGGAAGACTGCTTTTTTGTTGGCCATTACTTCTGCTAGGAGGGTATCTGAATTGCAGGCTCTCATGGCAGTTGAACCCTTTCTGATATTCCATAAGGATAGAGTTTCTTTGCGTACTAACCCTACTTTTCATGACAAAAGTGATTTCTAATGTGGCTTTGAACCAGTCTATCCATTTGCCTACTTTTTATGCTGATGGGGGGGAAAAGTCTTGCATTCTTTGGATATCCACAGGCAGTTGTTACTATTTGAGTAGAACTAAGGAGTTCAGACTCAACAGTTATTTGTTTCTTTTGCTTTGAGTTCACAAGGGAAAGCTGTTTCAAAACAGACTATTTCAAAGTGGATTGGTCATTGTATTGCTTTTTGTTCTTATGGGAAGAATGTTCCTGCTGGGATCAGACCTCATTCTACTAGGGCTACTGCCACATCTACTGCTTTTTTGAGGGGTGTAGCTACTAAGGATATTTTGGAGGCAGCTACTTGGGAGTTCAGTTCACACTTTCACACTTTTACTAAGCATTACCATCTCCCTCTTTATTCCAAGTCCAGGGCTGGGTTTGCCACTGCAGTCTTACAGGGCATGTTAGCAGCCCCTAATGCTTTTTAGTTTGCCAGCCTCCCTTTTCCTTTGCTTTGGGATTCTACCCACAGGTTATGACTGCAGCAATGTGAGACGAAGAACATAGTACAGTTTTGTACCTACCATAAATGTAGATGTTCGAGGATCCACATTGCTGCAGTCCTATTTTCCCTTCCTCCTTCCCCTCTATTGTTTGGGGTTGTTGTTGTTGTTCCTTTGGGATAATTGTTGTTTTCTCCCTTGTGGTTGTTGGGCATTTTCTTTTTTGGCTCTGGCCTTTCCTTTTTAAGGCCTTCTGACATCTGGGGCAAGAAAGACTGAGGATATGGCGTCAGTCATGCGCTTAAGTACTACTACGTACTGACGTCAGCTCTGGGCGACCATGACAGATGCCAGCCTAACTCTTTGGTATTCGGGCCGACCGAGGACAGCAGACTACCCCACAGGTTATGACTGCAGCAATGTGGATCCTCTAACATCTACATTTATGGTAGGTACAAAACTGTACTTCTGCCCCCCCCCCCCTCCAACCAGACACCGCAGCTATAACTTTAATCCTACTGTTAACATTTTGTAACCATTGTTCAAGAAAGGGAAGACCAAGTATGGAACGAGTCTATTTTTGCAACTTTGATTTTTTTTTTCCCAAATTAACTGTCCGATTTGTGTTAAAGCTAGTGTTCTACCATGACCACAAATAAAATGAAACCCTACAAGGAGCAATTATCACCAGCCAACCTTAATCTTTTTATTCAGTGTTAAAATGAGCGCTTTCATCCCCATGTAACAGGGACTTCATCAGAATCAAAGTAGAAAGCTGCCAGCTTTAAGTAGTGGCATCCCACAGTTGTATAGTACCATTCCATATACCAATATGCATGTCCAATGCTTAAAATACAACCTGTATAAAAACTAAGAATAATGTGCTTTATAACTCTGTAAAAAAAAAAAAAAAAAAATAAAAATTTTTGTACGATTTCCAAAGATGCATTAGCCAATAAAGGATGGCTTTTCTGATTTTAATGTGGGTATGAAGAAAATTTCTTTTAATCCTGTTTGTGTGGCTTGCAGTCTTATTTGACATTTAATCTCCATATTGAGGAAAGAGGTTAAATGCAAGACTGCAAGCCACACCAACATTAGGATTAAATGAGATGATTTCCCGCAAACCCATTAATCAGAAAAGCCATCCCTTAAGAATACTGTTTATGCACTTAATACGTGTCTTTAAAAATAATTTCCAAAGCTTGGCATTTGTATAAAGCACATTGTTTTTGCAGTTTTATATACTGGTTGTATTTTAAGCATTGGGCATATATTTTGGTATCTGAAATTGTACCTTTAAAAGGTTTATACAATTATGATGTCACTTTATTTAAATGAGCTGGCAGCTTTCTACTTTGATTCTGAAGTCCCTGTTATATGGGAATGAAAGCGCTCAATTAACATTGTGAATAAAATAGGTTTCTTCAAGGTTGGCTGGTGATTGCTTAGTATGTGTATGCTGTACTCCCAGGGCTGTGGCCACTGATTATTGTTTCAAGGAAGCTTGCCTGGCTCCTTTCACATCACCTCTGATGTGAAAAAGGAGAATTTTAAACTGAAAATATTCAGTCACTTTTTTTATGCCACAAATGTATTGAATTAAACTTTGAGACCTGTTATTCAACACAGTGGATTTCAGTTATGAAGACTGAAGCATAAATGACTTGATATAAAAACAAAAACACAAAGTAATTTGTGAATGAAATACAAACGCAATGAAAACAATCCAGTTTTTCAGTTGGTTGACTTTCATGAATATTGATATCCTGAAGGCAAGCTACACTGCTTCAAACTTCTACTTCCTAGCACAAATACACAGGGTGCAATGCTTCAAAACAAATTTCACACGTGAGTGGCTTCACCATGCAACCTCATCACTAATTATAGTAATTCCAAGATTGCACAATCCCTGAGGAAAGGGAATATTCCCCTACCCAGGAATTGCCAATCTTGCACAACCATTGACACTCTGTATAGTTGTCCAAATGTAGTTTACTAAACGGATGATGGCCAAACTCCGTCGACTAAACCAATGAAACTGCCTTGGACACCCTTATAGACACTACTGCTACTATCCCACACTCATTTCTAACTCCAAGGTAGCAAAGCTTTGGAGAGAGAGGAACTATTTGGTTTCCCTTTAAAAAGCCTTGTTCATTTTCATCTAGTCTTAGTCCATGTTTGCGCACTTGTGTAAGAAATTTCATTCTCTTGTATTAGTCTTTTATAGCCTTAATTTTTCCATTTTGAGTTTACCATTTGTATGGTCAGTGGATGACTAGTTCAACGAAGCCAGATCGACCAAGCTTAATAGACCAAAGGGGCCTAAGTAAAAATTACAACATTCCTCTGAAGGTTGCTACCTTCAGGGGTAGTTGAGGAACGTGGTACAGTCCCTGTAATGGAGTGAGGTTTTTGCATCCCTTAAAAATCACTTCACTGGAAGCCAGGTCTGTGAAGCTTGGTCAATGAGGTAGTGGTCTGGTCAGTAAATGGATATACCATATCCATTTCAGTCATCCATGCTTCAGTCTGTCGAAATTTTACATGTTTGATATTTGCATTTGTCACCTTGAACAAAAAGTGATGGGTACATATTTGATGCAAAGTAAATGTTTTGGAACTTTGTGTTTAACTACTGATTTGGCATTTTTTAAACTAATCTTAAGACCTAGGCTAGGTTACACTTTTATATCGCAATAAACCATAGTGATGCAGTCTCAGTTGCAAACATAATTCCAAACCGTGCGACAACTGTAGTTGAAAACGTGCATCACTTTTACCATATCCAGGCATTTAGTCCGCCATTACGTAGCTCATTCAAATCCTGCCTTTTAAACCTAGTTCCTCTTCAGCATGTATTGATCACAGTTCCTGCTTTTCCTATGTAATTTGCTCCTACCCTTTTATAAAGATCCCAGTTTTAACTCTTACTGTCTTCACTACTTCTAGTAAAGTTGGTTTAGACTGATTTTCATTTTCTAGTAATTGCTTGTTTGACTGCCATAATTACTCTGCAAGCTCTTACTGTGTCTAGGCAATTCAGTTTGTATCGGTTAAAAAAAAAAAATCCATTTCCTTAGTCACTCCAACTTGCTCACTCAGCATCTCAAACGTCTACCAACTCTTACCCCTAGAAAATGTTCCCAGTTTTCTCCCCATCACACCTCCAATATATGCTGTCTACCTGACGAAGTCTTGGAGTATGGAGTATAAAAATACCTATGCAAGCACTTCCAGGCAAGGATGAAAAAATCTTCTATATTTTGTTGCATATTTGGGAGATGTACATCCCCCATTGCTTTGTGAATTGCTTACCTAATCTCTTCCCAGTCCTTCCTAACCTCCTCTGATTCTTAGTTATGCAATATTTTAAATGCTGTAATTATTCCTTAATGCCAACTTCTGTTCCAGATTCCACTAAAAATTCTTACCAGTGCTGCCTTTCATTTAGGGCCCTCACTATTTCTCTGCTTGTACTACATCAGTCCTTGGCCTGCAGTCTAAATAAGTTATGTTCCTGTTATTACCTTCCCTATCTAGTTATTTTCTCCTAGTACTTAGTATCTTGGTCCCTTTGCCAGTTTTCTCAAATACATTCCCACCCCTCTTGCTTGCAGTTTGTATCCCCTTTCCATTCCTGTTAGCTTAGTTTGTATCCCCAGTTGCAGTCTGTATCCCCCAGTTGCAGTCTGTATCCCCTTTCCATTCATGTTAGCTTAGTTCTTGGAAGACAGTCTGCTAAAGTGTTTGATTTATTCTCCTTAAAGGTCTGCATCCAAAATCCAGTCCCGATGCTGTTTGAGACCCCCAGTGTCATTTTTCCACTTGGAATTGTACTGTACCCGTGTCTGTTTAGGAGCATTAACTGCTCTGAAATATACCTTCAACATGGGCAATTCTAATCCACCCTCTTCTATTGGAAAAATAAACTTATCCCACTTCATTCTTGCCATCTTCCTTCCCAGAAAATCCTTAATTGCTATCCACAGCGAGTGAGCGTGTGTGAGTGAGTGTGCTACCAAATGCATTCTGAAGGTCATCCAAGGGTACAGACTGCAGTAGGGGGAGAAATCCCCTCCTTTCCAGGGGGTAATTCCTCAGCCACCAGAACAAGACTTCAACATGTGCAGTCCTAGAGTGGTGAAACTAGTGCCTCTTAACTACCCTGGGAAACTGTTTTAAGTAAGCATGTTTTGGTGCCAAAGAAAATGCTTTAGAAGTTTGATCTTTATCACAGTCAGGTTTAGGAAAGAGGGCGCAAGTGCAGAATGCGATCACAACTCGCATCTTCCTTTAATTTCCCAGTAGCATTAGATTTAAGATGCGTAGCACACCCCTATTAAGCCAAATAGGTGCTTCTAAATTTTTGTGACTGGTTCACAAAGTTCTCAGCCTTGCCCTTTGGACTGTCCAAGATATTGAATGTTCAGTGATGAGCTGCATTTATAGCTGACTGCAAGCTACAAGATATCCCCTTTTTCCATATGTAGACTACTTTATATTTGCAGAATATTTTCCCCAAGTGTCAGGAATATCTCACTTGGGTCACTTGTCTTGCATCAGCTCTTTCCAGTAGAACGATAGTCTGACTTTCACACAGAATTGTTAGGACACCTTGTCTGAGGGTTTTTTTTTTCCCCCCACGGGGGGGACGTTTGTTTTCCACTGACTTTGAACACCGCTAGGGGAATACCTCCAGGATTTTCTCATGGCATCTAGGATTGTAATGATATACCTGGCAAGATCCACCTGAGAAAGGTACAGTGATATCTGAAATCTATGGTTCTAGTGTCAATATTCTGTCTTATCCCAGTGATGGGGATTGCCATCTCCACAAAGTGATTTCTCTTTTGACAAGTTCCCTGAAGTCGGATCTCCTGTGCTGCAAAGCAGTCCAACCACAGGCTTATCTGACTTTGCTTGGGGAGCAGTTTCAGGTGGGTTAAGTGTAATGTATGTGGGGGATACAGGACAGATGCAGCCAGATGTGATGCTTGCCCTGATCAAGGCATCAAGGCATCTAAAATCCTAATTCCTTGTCTTCCTGTCTGTCAAGTTGTATACCACTACAGTGGTGTGGTAGTAAAAAGAGAAAGGAAACTGGGTCCTGTTGTTGTTCTGTTCGCTAGCTTATATAACAGGGATTTACTTTGCAGGAATTTTGTCGCAGCTTACACATCATGAAAGGCATAAAAATAATTGCTTACAAAAACACTTTAGCAAGCACATTTATCTAAACGGGCATCCACCTTTGTAACTATAAGGGGAATTTATCTCCATTCTGCTTACACTACACTTCACCCATCCCAGCAGCCCATGATCACAGCATTATATTAAACTTTTCTCCAGCCTTGTCTTGATGTAAAGCCCAGATTTTACAACCCAAGAAAAAGCATTTGCACATTAAAGATGTTTACTGAACACCCCTTAACACACTTAAAATGCCCTTGACTGTCTCCACAAAACTGCTTTACAATACGCAGTTCATCATTAAATGTTTTATACAATACTTTTTTACTTGGCTACTATTTCCATGTAGTCTTTCTAAATGTAATATAAATGGGGAGGGGTTATGCTTTACAGTCCACACAGTATTTTAACAAAAACTACAACATTTCAGTGACTTTTTTTGACATTTCACAAATGTGATTGCTTGTTTACTAATTTTCAGTGTTGCTGGCCTACCGGATTCAAACACCAGCCTCTCGTTCAAGTGAAAAGTAGTGATTCTTCTAGTCTGCTCCTTTGACCTCCCCCCTCCTCCCCGTCTCTAGCATTTTCCTTTGGAACAATGCAAAAGGCTTCACTGGCAAAGGCTCTGTGCTTTTAGTGAAAAGCAGAATCCCTGTGCTGACTTTTTTGTTCAACTTTTCTCCTTAGCTTGTTTGCATCCAGAAATGCTTTTTGTCTCCAGGAAAAATGTTCAGGGTACATCAGCTTGAATCTTGTGCTGCCCTTAGACTGTATCCATTGTGAAATACTTTCTCCAGGTGTTTTTTTTTTTTTTTTAAACTAATATAGGTCTGTCTGCTTTCTCAAGCATGGCCTGGTTAGGAGCATACCCTGCAACTTCAGTTAACCAATCTTGCTGTGGAATACCAGCCCAGTTTGCTTATTTGTGCAAGTCTGTTCTACCAGTTTTTCTGTTGAGCAGAAAGTCTCATGTTTGTATGCTGTCTTGGCTAAAAATATAGAATATTTGAGCAGCCACATACTTCAACCTCTAAGTTTATAAATTCCTCTGAAATGGCCAATTTAAAACTAAACTATTTTCCAGCCTTGAAGGAGATGTATTCTTTCGATATTTCATTCTATTTTGGTCACCTCTTGGTACATTTTTCCCCTAAATTACTGGAAACCTGCCTTTTGCTTGTTTTTGACTTTTCAGTGTACTTGTTGACCAATTTCCCTGGCACTCTTCTCAGTCTGGTTTTCAGTGGCTGAAATTAAGCTGTTAAGCATGCAGCCATCTTTTTGAAGTCCATTCAACTGCTCGTTTTATCCAGGTCTCCTGAAATATTGCTCATTGCACCCTACACTTAATATAATTCAACAGTAAGACACTTTAACAGTAGACACTATATATAGAAAGCTATTGCTCCCACCTATTGTACATAACCATTCTTTTGAATGTACACTTCTAACTTTTAGCTTGAATGTGGGCACTGGTAGTCTCTTGTGCAGTTGCATGTTCATTTGATCATGTCAACATCGTGACCAACTTATTTAAAACTAAACTTTGAGCCCCATACTCTAAGTAATTAAACATTCAAAAGCACAACCTTTGCTTCTTCAAAGGTATTCGCCCCAAGCTGATGGCTGCACCCACAGGCCATACTTAACATAAATAAGCTTTCCCATGCTAATGCACAGCATTCAGCCAATGTGCCACTTGTACTGATTTAGCATGTTTGTCGCTGTTCTCTCAGATGTGAAACTGTTTGCATGCTTTCAGGAAACTTTTAGTCCTATTGCAATGCCTACCTAAATTATGCAATTACATCAAGTAAATTCCTTAATATTGAAGCTGCTGAAGACAGCTGCTTGTATAACTCCCTCCCCACCATTTCAAATGTTTCACAGAGCTGGTTGCCAATGTAAATTGTAATAGCACTGCACCCTGTCCATTAGGCTTCATGATTAGCAGTCTGCAGATGCAAGTCTCAAAATCCGCTGGTATAAGTAAAAATTTAACACTGCAGATGCATGAAAATCTTGTAAATTCACTGAGATTTCTCATGGTTAATTGTTTACACTTGTAGACTCTCGCTGACTATATATTTTATAATTGAGGGTGGAGGTAGTTAAAAACTAATAAATCTGTAGATAATCTGCCCTTCATTCCTTTCACTTTTTTCAAACCCATTTGCCTGTAAGGGATCTTCAAGATAGAGCCTTTTTAATCTAGACATCCACCCATATATAATAAGTGGATGCACTACATATATGATCAGTACACTTTATTCCCACACCCCAGCATCACAGTAATGAACATTGCTTGCCTTGCGGTGGATGCTTTTCAACCAGGTACTTCTAATCAGCGACTGCTGTACATAAAGATTGAACTACCCCCATATTTAAAGTACCCTGACTGCAGCTTGTACAAAACTTTTACAACTTAATCTTGTATTCTTACAGATTACGAAACATTTTAGTCCCTTGTTTTATAAAGAATATGCATGTCTTGGCCAACCCACTAGTTTAATACTGGCAACAACTTCTCTTCCCCTTTGTGCAAAAATAGTTCAGTCTTGGGCAGTTAGTGTTGTATTGCATTACGTGTTTAATCCTGTATGTAATGCAATTTGTGTATTAAAACTCCCATATTCACGGTTTTACATTGTTCCTTATTGCCCAACACCAGTCTCACTACTGTAGATTTCAACCAGTATGTTCCTGTAACTTTCTGTTCACCCATTGTCCTTTTGAATTGGGGACTGCTTCACATTCAAAGAGCAAATTCGATGTAATTGGCTCACTGTATTGGCTAAATTTTAGCCTGTTTGGCATCCAAGAACTTTAATCCTCCAGGAAAATATAGATGGCTGTAATACCCCAGCTTGACATTCTCAAATTTGCTGGGGTGAACTTGCTGCTTCAGCTGTGAGTGAATAACTTTTCACAAATGCTCTCTAATCCAGAAGGTTGGAGACTAGGCTGGTATCCCACTTTTGACTGGTGACAGGACTAAGTACTCAAGATTAAAATCAGTAGCTTGTAGATCTAGGATTTTGCCCCACCCCCCATGTGGGAGGAGTAAAGGTGACTTGTTGAAGTTTCAAGTTTCAGTTAAGTAGGTAGATGAATGCAATGTATTGGAGAAGTGTTCTTGTTCCAACAGGTCCAATTATTTAAATTCAGACCATGATGGGAGGGTTCACGGGAGCAGATTTGGAGGAAAATCAAGGAGCCAGTCTCAAAGCTTCAGGAATATTCATATAAGGGACTAACTCTTAAGACCTGTGCGGGTTTAACAGCTCAGCCTGTGGGATCTCGTAAAAGGTGCTTTTTAAATAAAGCATAACGCACCATGAGCCACCACTACAGAATTATTTATATTTTCCTCTTTACTTCATCCAGTCTGATCATAGCCTTGTAAAAACAGGTACTGCATGTAATGAGCGACTGTGCCCACTTAATGGGGCTCCCATTCTGAAAGACTACTCCTGTATAGCAAAAAGCTACAGTGCCTGCTTATAAGAGGCTTGTGTACATGATTAGGGTTATCGGTCCCCATTCTTCCTGATGACTGACCTTCTATGCATGGGGGACAGTCACTTAAAGCTGCACTAGGTGATTTGCATTTTTATTTTGAGCAATACATGCATCCAGATATGGTGGAAACAGTCATGGTGATCATTTTTAGAGCTCACGGATATGCAAGTGTAAGTTTGAGACCTCAGAACACTTTGTGTAGGCTTTTTGGGCCCATGAAATCTAAAAATCCAGGTGAACAACTTTTCTTAAATCTCCTGTCTTCAAACCACTACATTGATCATGCACCTGTGGTGTGGAGTGGTGACCTGGGATAACAAGTTTGATTGTACTTCAGACTAGATAATTTTGTTCAAATGATGGCCGAGTGGCTAAGAGTATCTATACCTGGTTACTGTGAGGTAGCTGCAGTGATGGGGAGAATGCTCCTCATGTATGGTTCTGTGGTCCAATCTGGGGTCTTCTTTCAAGCTACCAGAGTCTAGCAGTGAGGGCTTTGTTCAGATTCTTCCTCCCTTCAGGTTCCAAACGGAAGTCTGAAAGAGGGCTAGATTAGTTTCATGCCTGGCTAGATTAAGTGCTGGTAACTGAGGGATCAGGTGGAAGGGCAGTTAACCAATCCCTTGAGAGGGGGTGGTTCTAATGGGGCCTGTGTTGGGGTTAGATGTTATCCGTGCAGGTGTGGGCTGTCAAACTAGGCAAGCGTTTAGCCCACCCCCTTATTTCTCCCTCCTAACAGGAATGCCCAAGTCCCAAATAAGTAGTAGAAAACCTTTTCAAATAGTTGCTTTTCAACTTTGTGTATACCATGAGGTAAAAAGCATTGTTTAACTCTCAAATTACTGTTCAGATTTGTACCCATCTTGGAATACAAAAAAAATGTATAATGGCATGTGAATAGTGGCTTGCTTCAGTATACTAATAGTGGATTGTTTCCCATGTTACTAGTTCACCATATAAACCATACCAAGGTAGATGCAGTGATTTACAAATCTAATTTCTTGAATGGCATTTTCGTATCAACAATAGTGATAAGATGCCAAAATCTTGGGATAAACAGTACAGGTGTATTAGCTGTATAACTTGTTTGGTTTAGTTTCCGGAGTGCAAGCACACTTCTAAAATCTTAGACCAGGAGGGTGGTGGGCCTCCAGCCTGATCTGGCAGGATAACTGCATTTTTCGGGGATGGTATTTGTTCGAGTGGACTCTTGGAGTAAGTCTGTCCAGGATGTGGAAGTAGAAATCCAGTCTGGGAAATTACTGCAGTGCTTTGCCAACTTTGTTTTTTTTTTTTTAAGGATCTTGAGTCTCTCATAGATGGTGTGCCACCCTGATTTTGAACTTTCAAAACTGCAGCTATTGCACTGTGCATGGTATAACTCACAAGCAGTGTTGCAATTACCAGAATAAGTACTGTTTGGACAAAATCCGGTGTTGCTTGTGTAGTAAGTTTCTCTGTCCTCATCCAGTCTGAATAGTCCTTAATGTTCTTGGCTCCCTTGAAAACAAAAGAATGGGGGTTGGAGTTTTTCCAGTTTATAATCCAACCCAGTTTTTCAGTGCAAGGTTTTCTTTGTCCTTCTGTGGATTCCAATGTTGCGTGTGAGACATTCCAATGTTGCGTGTGAGCCCTAGGAGACCCCAGGGGGTCCCTCAAAATGGGGTCCTGCCTCAAAGTTGGTTGAGGATGAAATGCGGTAATGTCTCTGTACCCCAACAAAATGTCAGCAACTTTTTCTTCCTGAGTGCATCTTTACTGATGGGTATTTGCTGCTCTCTCATGACTAGGTTTGGAGTATATACATTTTCCTTTCAATTAACATCCTGCTGTGAAGTACTGGTCCCCTTGTCCTCTTGTTTGTTTTAGGGTGTATTTAAGTCTTATGTTTTTCAGAGGCATCAATGTTTTCTACGCATGCTCAGTCTTTCGCTATTTTAAACAAAGTCTAGTGCTCTGCCAGTTTTGTCCATTTTATTAGCTCTTCTAAATAGCTTGATAAAACTTCCATTTTTCTTCCCTTTTGACTCTGCATGTTCCTTCAGTGTTACCTCAAAAGTTTCTTGTGCCAAATATAACAGTTCAGCTGCATTTTGAACAGTTGATTCTTCCCAGCTAGTCTTTTCTGATTGCTTGGATGCCAGCATGGAAATGTTTTTAAACTATACCAGTGTCTATTCCATAATCGATTTTATCCAATAGTTGCCTAAGTATATACTAGGCTAAATACCACCAGGACCTATAAGCCTAGCAGTACAGTCAAACCCATTTGTGCCATATGTATTGGCATTTATTAGGGGGTATGTTGGTTAGGAAGTTTGGGTGTTAGTCTGGCTCTGTCTGAGATGTGGGGGCCAGACCCCAGGTGAATTTAAGTTCCATCCATCAAAGGTGAGTTTAAATAAGGTTAGAGATGGAAACTGCTTCACAAGTGAGCCTGTTCCAGAGCATGGGGATCCTGAGATGCATCAATCCCTCAACATGTCTTGTCTAAGAGCAGAACTTGTATCCTTGGCTCTATGGTTCTGTTTGTATTTGCAGGTTTGCAACAGGTCCATCTGATTTGTATTTGAGAATACCTTTCAGCAAACTAGGAAATTGTTTGGTGTGAGGGCATTAAGGTGATCTCTATAGAACAATGTTTATACAGTGGATTCTCCTGATAAGGTGCCTTTTGTGGACATTCGAACTGTTGTGCATGTCTGGTCAGGTACATGCCAAAGAGGGAATTCAGCCTTTGTCAAACGCATTAATTTATAAAGTGGCACTATGACTTCTTGAGCCAGAGTGCCATATCCTACTTTGAGTTGAAGTGTAACAACTTTCTTACTACCTGGCCACATTTCTTCAAAGGCTAGATTACAGTCTACATAATGTTTCAAATCTCTAACTACCGGGTCAACTCAAAGGGGTGTCTTATCACACGAGTAATTGACCTGAGTGGCCCCTTTCTCAAAAGGCACTATATAATGCAGTTCTTGGCTTAGTTTGTCCCTGCACTATATAATGCAGTTCTTGGCTTAGAGTTTGTCCCTGCACTATATAATGCAGTTCTTGGCTTAGAGTTTGTCCCTGCACTATATAATGCAGTTCTTGGCTTAGAGTTTGTCCCTGCACTCCCATATTGGTGAGTACAAGATCCAGTATGTTTGAAGCTTTGTGGGTGTAAACTGTCTAGTAAAGAGTATTTGTGTTGGTTCAGGAATCTTTGTGCCTGCAAGTATGAAGGCAGTGCTTCCCAGTCTACAGAAAGATTTGGTTAATGGGACTGTCTTGCATAAGTCTAGGTAGTAAAACAATGAGTAAAAAGGTTGCACAGTAAATCCCGTTTGTTAAACGAAACAAATCTAGAAAAGCTAAACTTTCTACTGTGATTCCTTAAACCTCTTGTATTATAGGCGACATGGGATATGTACAAATTGCCCATTGAGGACATCAGGTGTTTCAGGTAAATGGCAATTCTGAATGTCTGACTTTTTTTTTTTTTTGTGTATTCATGGACAAATTCTAGCCAATAAAAGCAAACCCCACTAGCTGTGGACATGCATGCTTCTGCCTTTATGGCATCAGCACAGCACAAGTCTGTCGCATGTATCCCATGTTGCCTCTAATACAAGAGGTTTAAGAAATCGCAGTAAAACTATAGAATTTTTGTTTTTTTAACAAGTTGGTTTTACTGTGCAACCTTTTTACTCTTATGTTTGATATTTTGCAGTCCTCCTTGACAACAGTTTCCATAATGTTAGCCAAACATTCCACTTATGCTGTGTTGATGCCATAAGTCAGAAACATGCATGTCCACAGCTAGTGGGGTTTGGCTTTATTGGCTTGAATTTGTCTAAGTAGACTTAGCCATGGACGTTCAGAATTGCTTTTTATCTGAAATGCCTGGTGTCCTTAAAGGGTAATTTGCATATATCCCATGTCTGTACGATTCCTTAAACCTCTTGTATTACAGTGAAGTCTAGCTTTGCTAGATTGTTTTAAGTCTAGGTAGTAGGTAATTTTTAGATTTGTTTGGCTTTTTGTAATTGCAGTTTTCAAATGAACAGAGCTCTAATTGACCTGTTCAGTATGCAGCCATCCAAGGTCCCCCTGACTCTTGATATTTTTAAGACTGCCATTGTCAGAACTGTTTACATCTTGCATTATGGATGCTTTCACTTGGACTAGTTGGTAATGCTTTGTATGTGGGGCTTGTGCAATTTTTCCAGTTCTTTGCAATTCTACATTCCCTTGTCGCATGTTGGCAGCTGATTGGCATTACCAACACTTTTCTGGAATGTGCATGTATGACCCTGTTCTCTGCTGGGTGCCATCTGCACACACTGTTTAGCTTTGTGAGTTCCTTCCTGCATGCCAGAGACATGGTGTCGTTGCTCTCAACTTGCATCCAAGTTTGCTCTGTAGTTGACGCACACTTTCTATGGCCGATTCCTGTGTCTTGCGCAAAAGGAGTTGGACTCTGAATTTTCTGTAAATGGCTGTTATGGAAGACAGAAGGACCAGATTTCCCCTCCAAAGTAAAAATCTGATGCAGTTTGACTGTAAATCTGAGGAATTGCTTTTTCTAAAGGCTTTTGTGGGTTTGAGTTGTATTGGTGCAGAGGTTGCTGTGGGAATGGCAGATGCTCCTTTTTAGTGGTTTTGTAACCCCATATGTCTGGAAACTTAGGATCACAGGTACTCCTTTCCTGTATTTAGTTGTGCAGGTGAAGCATAGAACCACTGTTATGGTTGTAAGGTACATGTGATTTCCTTGCCCTATAGTAAAACTATCCTTTCTGCAATGACCTAGATGGCAGTACACCACTGCCTTGAGATGTAATTTCTTTTGCTGGTCTCTGTAGGATGCCTACGTCCTGTGTGCTTCCATCTCATTTCTTGAATGCTTCTGAATTGTAAATCACCCGTTTTGAGCAACAATATCTGAATTGAGGTTCTAACTGTCTTTGTTGTAGATGGCCCCTTTTAGTAGAACAAAATGGAATTTCTAGTTTACAGCAGGAGTACTTCTGAAAATCCAGATTATCTAATGGTCACCGTCAAGGGTAGTTGCAAGATTATTCAGATGTTTGGGAGGGGGGAAGCCAGTCATTTCCTGGGGAGACCCTTTGGCTTTGGCCCATAACTTAGGTTTTGGGGGGGGTTGAAATTGATGTCGCTTTTGAATGTTACTTTGTCCTGTTCTAAGGCTGCTTCCTTGACTAGAGGCAAATGCGCTTTAAATTTTCAAAAACTTGGCTAATTGTTCAAGGTACCGTTTCTGCCTCCAAGATTGGTATAAATAGTTTGGCACTAGTTTGATGCATTTGCTATGACTAAATCTGTTTGAGGGCAGTGTCTTGAGTAAATGCAGTTTCAATATTGATGATTAGGAGATGTGGAATTGAATGGTGTGCATGCTCCACTGACTTTCTTTTTTCTTCTAGGGTTTGGTAATAGCAGGTTTAGCTGATATGACTAGACCAGCAGAAAAGCTCAGTACAGCCCAGTCTGCAGTGCTAACTGCTACAGGTATGAATCTTATTTCTTTAAAGGGGATACATTGTCAACTGTTGTAGAGGAGGATTATTTGTGCATCATGGAATACAGTGCAGATGTAGATGAAAATTATTAGGCAGAAATGAGCAGTTGAAGACTAACGTTTTAAATTGCTGCTAGAGAAGTCTTCTAAATTTGATCTGTAGGCATTGGGGCTTTCTCGTGCCTCTTTTGAACAGAAGTGAAGTACACTGCACTATGCTTTGATCTTTTTGTGTTGTGCTCAGTTTCTCCTGTTATGGTTTTGTACCAGTTTGTGAGCTTTCAGGACAAGATGACTGTGTAGTATTTCATGGTAAAATAAACTGAAATATCAAACACACTACTGTTCAGTTTCTTGCAGGGATTTGCATTTTTAGCAAATGTCACAGAAATGTACAATGGACCTGGGATATTTTTCAACCCAAATGTCAGTCTTTCTGCCATAGTCCTCAGATTATTCATAGGATCCGCTGCTGATACCTGCCCCCCCCCCCCGCACTTACTGCTTTGATAAACCCCATTTTGGGGGCCTCTTCCTCTCATATTTTATTAGACTTATTTTCTTTAAATATTTGATATCTTGTGTGAAAGCTGTCCTGTTATCTTGTGAGAATTTCTGCTTTTAGTGTTTCTTGTATTGTTGGCAAATGCTTGTTTTTACTCTGGAAGCTTGGTATTTCTTTTCAGAAGTGCATTGTGTATGCTGTTACACTATCCCATGCAGTCAGAACCATGAAGTTAATTGCACCTGTATGTACCATTTTGCTCTTCATATTTTGAAAGGAAAATAAAATGTTTTTAGAATTTATACATTTATATATTTACTATGTGTGTCTTTGCTCTGTTTAACATCTAATTGCAATTTTACCATAGATTTTTGTAATGTACTGTGGAAATTTTAATCTGACAAAAGTTTTAAATTGCCATTAAACATTTTGTGGTTAGTGTGTGGAGCCAACTTTTTAATGCTGGTTTTGCACACTAGTTGCTTTGGTGTTCTCTGTACTAGAAGCTCTAAGTTTCTTCAGGAGAATTATGAACACACTTTATAGGATGGTCTAACAGGTTAGTTGTGCAGGGGCATACTTGTTTCAAGAAACTTGTGATACACCAACCATTAATGTTGGCTTATTCTGACTGGGCTCCCCTCAGATTTAATGGATCTGAATTCTGGGACCCCCACACCACCACATCAAAACTGGCCACATCTAAAAAGACAGCGTGGCTTCCCCACTGCTTTCCCTGCATACCACTTTCCTTTTGTTCAGTCTCCCTCTAGTGTTGTCTGCCACCATGGAACAGGGTTTAGCCACATCCTGGACCAGGTACTGGAACAGCTTCAGAGACCCCTTGGTAGACAATACTGGTAGTGAGGGTCACCAGAAAAAAAAACAAGCTTCATCATATGGTTGATTAGGATCATAGCAGTTTTTTAAGGCCGTTATGGTTTCCTTTACCAAGTTCTTCAGACATCTAATTCTGGTGGTTGCCTTACATGGCTGTTGTGTTAGCTGTGGCATAGACTTCTTTTAGAAAGTGATGAGGGATCTGAGTAAAATGGTAATCTTCTAGTTGAGTCCAGTCAACCAGAGCAGTTAGTGTTCCTTGGGTTGATTGGTGATTTATTGTTTGGGAGCGGTCGAACTGTCCAGAGCTAGGCAGGGTGCATAATCTTGGAGGATGAGATGCCAAATTCTTGGGCTGTCCAACTTATCTTACTGGCCTTGGAAGAGCTTTATAAAGCTAATTATAGTACACTCATATGTGTTCTGGCTATCCCTGAAAAGGCTCTAAGAAAATGTGGGGGGGTTCTTATTTGACTGCTGACCCTGCTGCCTGCTCAGAAGTCCTTTGATTAGTCTAATCCAGGCACCCCTGATTAGAGGTGGGAAAATGGTTGTATCTTTAAGGCAAAATGATGGCTAATCTAGCCTTTAGAATGTTGGTTATCAAGACTGTATGTGAAAATGTAATGTACAATTTGATTTTTGCTATATTCGTTCTATGAAATTTTCTAATTTAACTCTTGTTTCAAAGCCTGCTTTGACAAGTGTGCTTTAATTTGTAGATACTGAGAAATGCTGCTTCTGTTTTTAAGATGGTGTACGGTTACATAATCGGAACTTCTCTGATTTTATATTCCAGAAATTTGAATGTACCTTTTTAAGTTCTGAATTTGTGTTTGGGGCCCCTGTTACTCACTCCCACTAAACAGTGGGGTGATGGAGACAAAATTTAATGCATGGATTAGGATGTTTGTAGGCACATTCTTGCCATACAAGGCAGCTTCTTTCAAGGGGTAGAACAGGCAAAAATCTTAGCCAAACAAGTTTGGAATAGAAAAGGAAATGGAGAATAATTCTTAAACCAAACAGGGGTTCCAAGAAATCAAAGGTCCGACTGCAGAGTCTGAGAAGCCCCACCCTTGGAGACCAATATTCTTCCTAAACACATTTTATAAAAGTTCAGAAATTCAGTGCTCTCAGATTAAGCGTGTATGCTTCAGCAACCACTAGTTGAATTACCTGGCACATTTTACAAGACTACAAAGATTTGACTAAAGAACTTTCCAGATCTTTGTCTGCCGAGGACCAAAATAGTCTCCTCACAACTGAGCACCCTTCAATTGATATCCAATATGTCAGGTTCATCTCATGTGGCAGAAGGTACCTCGTGGATGACTGGTTCAGGCATAGCCATTAGTCGATGTGCCTGGATGCTATTATGACTTTGTGGAGCCCCATCTTTAGTCAGTGCTCCCTTTGGATCTTCCTTGTCCCTAAAGTGAGGCTCTTTCCAGATGTGAGCAATATGGGAAGACCCTGCATGACGTAAGAATACATGTTTCTGTCCCTCAAAGACCCTTTTCCTGGAATCTACAAGGAGGTAGGAAAATGTGATTCCATAAATCCCCAGGTCCATTTCTTGTCTCACAGGGATTTCCCAGGTACAGAGGGGAGGAGACCCTGTGACAGGCAACCTTCAGAATTAGGACTTCTAGGACTCCTCCCTTGGTGAAACCCTGTCAGTGCTCTGAAGAGGCCCAACTGCCCTCTGGAAGTAGTGGGGGGGGGGTTGTCTTTGCACCAAGGAGCTTGGCTATCCTTAGATTCCTGGGTGCAGTGAATTGTATCTAGAGGTTGTATTTCCCCCTACAAGAGTGGGTGGAACATCAGGGATTCTTTTCAGGGGGAAGCAGCAGCATTTGAAACAGAAAAGTTGCTGGTCATCCAGAAGGTCAGAACAGACTGGATCTAGGACCTTTTTTTTTTTTTTTTTTTTTTTTGTGCCAAAGATGGGAATTAAGAACCATCCTGGATCTCTGCAAACTAAACCAGTTTGTGCAGTTTTCAAGTTTGTTCAATCCGTTCTGCCCCTACTGTGGAAGTGCACATCTTTAAGCTCTAGCACATAAAAATTAAGTTACTCCAGATGTCTGCCCTGGCTGGGAGCCAGTCATTAAGAGTTCAGAGCACTGCCCTTTGATCGCACCACAGCCCCCAGAGTGTTCAAATGCATGGAGGTGGTAGCTTACTTGAGACTGGATTCTGAGTGTGCCATTTCCCTAGGTGAATGGCTCCTAACTGCCCCAACCAGGTGCAATTTATTTCAGACACTACTTGTCCCAGTTGTGCCTCCATCTAGGCATCTGTCAACTACGGCAAATCACAACTCTCTCCTACAGAGTTCATAGGTGCTCAACTGGACACTGTCAGTAAGAGAGACCCTCTTCCTGCAGCTCAAATCCAGACTGATCCCAGGTCAGGAAAGTAAGTTTTCTCTCCCGGTATGACTAATTTTACAAGCTTTGGGATCTATAGCAGCTGCCATCACCTTTGTACCTCATACCAGATTTTGCATGTGAATTTAGTGGACAGTCCAATGGTCCAATCTTCAGCATTCTTTAACTACCCCAGTCAATATAACAAATGTGCAAAATATTCTTTGGTGGGTTCATTCACACCCTTTCCGAAGGTCATCCATTTGTTTCACTGACCATGGATGCCTCCATCTGGGGAGCCAATACCTGAGCAGGACAATCCAAAGTACATGGTTCCCTGAAGAGTCCAAGATGCATATCCATCTCCCAGAAATAAGTATATGAGCTCAGTCACATAAAACCAACAGTAAACAAAAAACATTGAACAGGACTAGTGGGTCTCAAAACTTCAGTGATAAACTACAAGCTCTTTCAGGCCAAATGCCCTTCCTCAGGTCAACAAATGTATCCCTTTTAAAAACCTCAACCCATGATATACAAAGTAACAAATCATCCCACTTAAGTGCTTCAGCCTCTCCTTCTCCAAGGTGGGTTTTGGGGGAAAACATTGATTCAACCCAAGTAACTTTGCCTGTAGACGAGGGATCCAATTCATCTTTGCTTTTATTATCAGAGGTAATATCCCTCTCTCAACAAAAACTACCTGTAAATACATCAGAAAACATGCTCCTTAAATAGCAATAAATGCTAGACTAAAGTGTTTGCCTGATGTCCTTCAAGGATGCATCTGCAGTCATAACATATGGGTTGTCCTGCGTCAGGCAGCCCCTCAGTCGGCCGGATTCCAAAGTCTGGGTCTGGCCCTGGCTGATGTCGGTCAGAGCGTCTGGGGTATAAAAGCATCAGCCGATGCCATTTTCCTCTGTCTTTCTTGCCACGCGGTGCCCGAAGCAGAAGCTGTTCGTAAGTGCCGGTCGGTCAGATCCATTGAATTCGGCTACCGAAGACTTTGAAAAAAAGCTAAGTACCCCATTGGGGACTCTTTCTTGCCTCAGCCGATGTCAGACAAAGTAAATAATTGTTTAACTTGTGGGAAACAAATACCTTATAAGGATTTCCACTCCTATTGCCTTCCTTGCTTAGGCCCAGACCACGACGTATCATCCTGTTTAGCCTGTGCTTCCTTCAACCGACAAACTCTTAGACGTCGGTCAGAGTTTGCAGAGGAATTTTTTGGAGCCGCTTTTGCTTATAAAATGCCATTGGAAACTCCGACTATGCATATGGTGAAAACGCAAGGAAAAGGACAGACACTCGCGGCCCGCGGTTTCGGCTGAAACCACGGCTAGACCTACCGCGAGTGTCTCTGTTTCGGCCGAAACAGAGTCCTCGGAAATTCGTTCTTCCGACCACAGAGGCCCTGGAGGCCTCTGCTGAATCGACTACAGAACTTCCTACCGAAACCAGTGTTCAGGAAATGTCCAACACCATACCTTTGGACATTCTACTCCTGCACGTGGGGCAGCTAGGCCCCCTGCTTCCATGTCCATTAAGGCCTTCTCTAGGGCTAAGGCTGCCAAACTATCTAAAGCTTTGCCTCCCAAAACTACCTCTCAGAGGTCTTCCCCAAGTTCACAGATCCTCAGCCTTGCTGAGGACCTTATTTCCTTAATTAGGGGCTCACAACCTCACCCAGACAGGGCCTCCCACCCTCCTCTGGGCAAAAGGCCCAGGACTGACCCATCTGATCCACACTTCAGATGATTCCACGGATGGGTCTGAATTGTCAGACCACCAGGAAGGGGCTTACTTGCCTTATGAGGATTCAGATGCTGAGGAATCTATCCCTTCGGCCTCCCCTCCTGAAGAGTTTTCATTTGGTGAGACTCTGCACTCTGAGAGCATTTTCAATGGCAAGGTCAGGATTTCTCTGATTCTAGAAAAAGATTAAGGACCTTTTTGCATTTGCCTCAACATAGGCCCTTGGCTATACCTCCTGTTCTGAATGTTATTGATTGTGTACAATGATGTCCGTACGGCCCCTGATACTCTCCCTCCGGCCCCTGCCAAGCCTGACAGATACTACAGGGTCCCGGATTCTCATTTCCATCTGTATAAAGCCCACTCTGCAGACCCAGAAACACTTTCTCAGGGCCCTAAAGGGGTTGCGGCTGCTACTGCCAAAAATCCTCTACCCTCTGAAAGAGAATCTAGAGCTTTAGAGAGATGGGGAAAGAAGGTGTATACTTCTGCAACTCTTTCTGTCGGGGCATTAAACTGTCAATTTCATATGATACAGTACCAAGAGTATTTGTTAGATGAACTGAATAAGAAACTTTCTTCTCCTGAACCCCTAGACCGTAAATCCCTTCAGGATTTGGTGCACAATTCACAACAGGTTAGTAATCATTTTTTAAAATGTGGCTATGATGCACTGGAGGCTTCATTTAGATCAGCTATGACTGGGGCAGTTATTCGAAGGCATGCCTGGCTGAAGGAACAATCTTTGCCAGACCATGTTAAAGCTAAACTCCTGGATGCTCCAATGGAGAAACAAAATTTATTTGGCTCCTCTGCTCAGGAGATTTTAAAAAAAAGTTGAAAAGGCAAAAATCTGTGCAAACAGTTAAAGATTTCCTACAAGTACAACCACCGAGAGCAGAAACTGGCCTAAGAATTGGTCCTTTCCAGACTCGGACAGAGCCCAGAGAGGCAGGAACAGGCGCCCCAGAGGCAGAGGTCAATCGAAGGGCTCCTACAGAGGCTGGCAGTGGCAGCCTGCCAACCAGAGTAGTGCAACAGCAATAACTACCACTACACCAGGACAGGCTCAATGACTTAACTCTAATTCCGCCTACCAGGAATCAACTGGAGGAATCAACTGGAGGCACCCTTGGGCGGAAAGCTGGCTTTATTCTCAAAAAACTGGCATTGTATTACAAAGGATACATGGACATTGCAAATAATAGACAAAGGATACAGGTTCCATTTCCACACTTTGCCAAAAAGAAGCAGAATGCCAAACCTGCCACCAAATCAAAGGGCAGAGGCTTTAAGACAGATCAACAATCTAATTCAGATAAAGGCTATAGAAAAGGTACCACATTCAGAACAAGGCCAAGGATTTTACTCCAGATTGTTCATTGATTTTCTTTTCTTGGTACAAGGGAGACCCATTCTCGACCTGTCCGCACTGAACACTTATCTCATTGTGCCAAAAGTCAAGATGCTGACCTTACAGCAACTTCCCATGCTGGGCAAGGAGTCTTGGCTGGTGACTCTAGATCTCAAGGAGGCATACCTGCACGTCCCTATTCGACCAAGTTGCAGAAGACACCTCAGATTTCTTGCAGGATCAGAGCATTATCAATTCTCAGCATTGCCCTTTGGCTTATCTACTGCGCCCAGAGTATTCACAAAATGCCTGGCATCAGTAATTGCACACTGCAGACTACAGGGAATTCAAATTTACCCATACCTGGACGACTGCCTAATTCAAGCGGACAAGACAAATTTGTTAAAGGACTTGGCCTATGCCATACACCTGCTACAGACCTTTGGGTACACAGTCAACATCCAAAAGTCAAGGCTAGTACCATCCCAAAGGATAACCTTCTTGGGTGCAGATCTGGACACAACCACCCAGATGGCCTTTCTCACAGAAGAAAAACAAAAACAACTTCCAGATTACTTCATGACTGACAAGACATACTCAGCTTACTGCAAGGAAAATCCTGCAGGCCCTGGGTTACATAGCATCCTGCATAATTCTGATACCACATGCCAGACTGCATATGAGGAAATTACAATGGTACCCAAGGAGTGTATGGTCTCAACACAGTCACAGTTTAGAAACCATGATACCAATCATTCCATGCCTTCAAAAGGAATTCCTGTGGTGGGCTCAGGCCTGCCAGTCCAACAGAGGGTTGCCTTTCAACAAACCAAAACCAAGGCAGACCATCACCACGGACGCCTCAGACCGAGGATGGGGAGCACACATGGAGGGAAAATGTATCCAAGGCCTATGGTCTCAAGGACAGCTAAGCATGCACATAAACCAAAAGGAAATGCTGGCAGTGAGGCATGCAATCCAGGCCTTCAAACCCTTCCTCCAACAAGGCCACCTGTTAAGGACGGACAACACCACGGTCATGTGGTACATAACAAGCAGGGGGGCACACTCTTACCCTCTATGCCGGATGGCTATGAATCTGTGGGAACTATGCCTGAATCTCAATATCCAACTACAGTTCCAATTCGTGCCAGGAACTGGCGGACAGCTTAAGCAGAACCATGGATGCACACGAATGGATGCTGCACCCAGACATCTTCCAGCTCATAGCAAAGACATGGGGAATGCCGGAGATCTGTTTGCCTCCCCACTCGACCATCAACTGAAGACATTCTGCACAAGGACATACCACCCACAAGCTTGGAGGGTGGACTCTCTCTTTCAGCTGGAAAGCCCTAACAGTATATGCCTTCCCACCTCTCCCATTGATGTACAAGTTTCTACTGAAGATCAGGGAGGAACAGCCAAGAGTGATACTAATAGCTCCAGACTGGCCAAGGCAGCACTGGTATCTGTTATTGAGAAGCATGTCTCCGGCAAAATCATGGCCTCTCCCCCTATGGCCGCTTCTTCTGACTCAGAACAATTTCAAGACCCTGCATCCCAACTTGAAAACACTGCAGCTAACTGCCTGGAAAATTCCTTAAATACCAATCCAATCGTTTTATCTCAGAGGGTGAAGGACATTATCTTGGAATCTAGCAGACCTTCCACAAGGAAGACATTACTCAGCTAAATGGAAGAGATTTCTCATTTGGACCACATCAAAAGGCTCCGATGTCAGTGGCAAACATAACACATTCTAGAATACTTGGCAGAATTGTTCCACAATGGACTGTCCTATTCTTCCATTAAGATTCATGCTTCAGCAATTTCAGCAGAATACAATGTGGATCCACCTATCTTCTCACACCCTCTACTCAGACAATTTCTGAGGGATCAAAAATATTAAACCTACAAGACCCCCTCTACCTGCTTGGGATCTCAACTTTGTGCTGGAGAAACTGACACTCCCTCCTTTTGAACCAGCAGCATCGGCGGATTTACAGTTGCAGTCTTGGAAGACTGCATTCCTTCTGGCAATCACTTCGGCAAGAAGAGTCTGAGTTACAAGCATTGATGGCAGTGCAGTCATTTCTTTTCCACCAGGACAGTGTTTCTCTAAGAACCAATCCTACCTTTATGCCAAAGGTGGTATCTAGGGTATCCTTGAACCAAGCTATCCACCTGCCTACCTTCTTCCCTAATCCACAGAATAGAAGGGAAAAACTTTTGCACACCCTGGATATACACAGACAACTACGCTACTACTTGGACAGAACAAAGACTAGCAGAAAAACTGACCAACTTTGTAGCGTATGCTCCTGGGGTGCAAGGAAGAGCAATTTCCAAACTCAAAATGGATAGGAAATGGCATTCGATTTTGCTACTCCTTTCATGGAAAGACAGTTCCTGAAAACATCAGGCCTCGCTCCACAAGGGCCATGGCCACCACTACAGCCTTCCTACGAGGGGTGGCTACCAAGGACATTTTAGAAGCTGCTACTTGGAGCACTGTGCATACATTTGCCAAGCATTACAATCTACCTTTATACTCCAGATCCAGAGCAGGATTTGCTACTGCAGTCCTGCAAGGAATCTTAACTACACCATCCTTTTAGTACCTCCTCCCCCAGATTGGCTATGGTATTCTACCCATATGTTATGACTGCAGATGCATCCTTGAAGGACCTAGTACAGTTTCGTACCTACCATAAATGTACATGTCCGATAGGTATGCATCTGCAGTCAGGATTACCCTCCCTCCTACCCCTCTGTGGTATTCCTAGGGTGCTTACCCCTCTTTTAGCTAGCTGGGGGAATCTATTATGGTGTATTTGTTTGTTTATACTTTTATATAATTTTGCAAATGAACTTTTCTGCATTTATCCAAATTTAGCCTTCCTAGAGGGCTCCTGGCATCTGGGGCAAGAAAAACTGAGGAAAATGGTGTCTGCTGATACTTTTATACCCCAGACGCTCTGACGTCGGGGAAAGTGCGACGACAGCCGGGGCCAGACCCAGACTTTGGAATCCGGCTGATCGAGGGGCTGCCTGACACAGGACAACCCATATGTTATGACTGCAGTGACTGCAGATGCATACCTATCGGACATCTACATTTATGGTAGGTACAAAACTGTACTTTTCTGACCGTATATCATTTGTTTGACTTTTCATTGCCTCAACTGTCTATTGCTCTTTCCAGTGTAAAAAGCAGAACATTATTTAGCCAGGTGCACAACCTTAGAAGTTAGTCTGCATATCCCTTAAAAGAAACTCACTGGATATAGGATGTACAAACACATTGTCTTCAGAGATGTATTTACAAATACTACCATGTTCTGCAAGAGAACACCAACCCTATGACTGGGCAAATAAGATGTAGACAAGATGTAGTTCTGGGACCTTAGCACAACCTCTATTTTAATGGACAAAACCAAACCTTGGTCTCTCGCCTACTATACCCTTGATGCTGTAAGAGGGTATTCCCCCAATTCCATTTCACAATACAGCATAGCTCAAAAAAAAAAAAACTGCTTAGTTTTTTGTGTTTTTTTTTCTCTATTCCTCTTGCTTAGTCTGTCGACAGCTGAGATTCAGGAAAAAAATGCTTTCCTGCTAGTATTACTCTACTCACATTGGAGGCTGAAGATTCAATAAACTTGGGTAAATAACCCCTTTCATAAAAATCCTTTATTAATCTCTCTACTGCAGACCCAAGCTGTTTATCTTTGGTATGCAAGAGAAATCCAGTGCATCTGCCCCTTAATCACATTCCGAAAAGCTCTGGGTGCATACTTGTCTGGTGTAAAAGATTCTTCCTCCAGGAAGATTTTCTAAATGTGTTCATTCTCTTATCTGATGGTTTATAGAGACTTAACATCGTAAAAATCAATATGTTCAGAGGAATGTATGTTGCATAGTAAACAAAGTTCTAATGCTCTTGAAGTATTGACAGAACCTCATAAGCTCCTGTAGGCTACCATTCCATAGGACAAAAACTTCCACAAAATGCATGTACAATACAATGCAGTCAACATAAGATGTCCTGGCCAAGTGTTCTTCCCAGCTATTTGCACAGGATGTGCCCATTGCAGCACCCTGTCTGATCATAAGCACTTTGCATACATAAACAATCTCACAGCTTGAATGCCATACCCAATCAGAATAACCGTAAAGTGTCTGTACTCAAACTCTCCAGTCTCCTTTGATAACTCCTTATAACGTGTACACATTTTTCTGCAGAGTCTCTCTAATTCTGTCTCAAATCTACATAAAATGGACATTGATTAAGCAGAAAGAAATTACACGTTATAAGGGGAGTTTTCAAAAGGAGACTGGAGAAATTTTATTTAATGAAAGTAATGACTTATGAACACAAGTTGAGTATTAAGAAAATTGAGATTTTCTAGACTTTAGACATGGCCATATTTTTATTTGGCCACGTACACATCTTTGTGGTGATTTGGGTTCAGGCCCTGCTGGTGAAGATGGGAGGGACACTATCTGCAGTCCCAAGTGATTAAGAACTTGACAGATCCATCTCTTTGAACAGCGATTGTATCTGATAAATTAGGTGCACAGAGGAAAGAATTTAAACTGGCTATTCCCCAAACTCCCCTTGCCAGTCGGGAAAATACAGCATACTCTGGGTCAGAGCAGAGGCTGGAAACTGGAAGATATCAGGGGGACAGATGTTAAACAAATGGAAACTGTAGATTCACTGGTTAATTTGTCATATGCAGTTGAATGAATACCATTTGTCCTTGAAGGCTTGTCCTTCATATCATCTGAACCAACCAAAATGAGTGACTTTAATTTGAGCTAATTTGCCAGAGAAACGAGAGTTGTGTATGGATCTGACCAAGAAGCCAGTGTGTAATTTTTCATAAGCCTAGTTCTTTTGTTGCACAGCTACAACATATATTGTGGAAACATTTGTCAGCATGAGACTAGTTTCAGCAGTTGCATAAGAAACTATTTTTACAATTCTTGTTTTTGATAAAATGTTGCATTGAGAGAATCCCAACTATACAGATACACCATCCCTTATCAGTTGGGTGTTATCCTAGTAATGGACACACTTAAACTGTATG
This sequence comes from Protopterus annectens, assembly GCF_019279795.1. Classification (NCBI taxonomy): domain Eukaryota; kingdom Metazoa; phylum Chordata; order Ceratodontiformes; family Protopteridae; genus Protopterus; species Protopterus annectens. Next base: position 390,429,441 of record NC_056735.1, on the reverse strand, counting down.
AAAGGAAGATGGTTGATTGAGCGACCTTACACTTATAAGATACAAAAAATAGAAATTGATAGGTTGGTGAGAATTTTATACAAGTGGACCTTTATGATCTCTGACTTGACAAATTATTCAAACTATGAGATGGGAATCCTTTGGTACCACCTATTAATGGTTTGCTGAAGATGCATGAGGATTTATGTAACTCACCACTATGCCCCATAGCAGGTGGGTGTTGGGTTATGGAACCCATGTCTATTTTTGTGGAACAGAAGCGGAGATCTGTTTTTGGTACCTCCACTGTAGTTAAGGACACTGAGCATTCCCTTACTAGTTTATGAATTGGTGATACTAAATTTTACCATTACAAAAATGTTAGTGTTTATGTACAAACACTACAGCAAGTCCAAAATGGGTATGACATTAAAGTGGTGAGATTTTTATGTATGTAAAGTGCTCATGATCCAACACTGGATTTGTACCCTGCTTGGGACATTGTAAAGTTTTTCTTAAGGGGGTAATTGGTCTAAAGCCCTCCTTCAAAGATCCTCTACCACCATGGAACTTGACAATGGTCTTGCAGTCACTTGCGTTCTCCCTTTGAACCTACAGCTACCTGTAATTCCAAGTTCCTCTACTTATAGCTGTCACCTGTGTGAAGTTTCTGAATTACAAGCTCTCTTCAAAGCCCCTTGTCTAGTTTTCCATAAAGACAGTTTCACTAGGAACAAACATGTCCTTTCTTCCTGAAGTGGCTTCATATGCTGACATCGGACTAGATTTCCCAGTATTTTTCTAATAAAGGTGGATGTTTACTTTTTCGGATGTGCACAGTTTTTTACCTGAACCGAACCAAGCAATTCGGTCAGCTGTCTTTCATTTGCAAGCGCAACCTTGGACAAACCTGTCTCTAAGGTTATTTTGTCAATGGTTGAAATTGGATTCTTTGGTGTAAAAAAATAATTTTAAAGCTTCCTTTGCTGGTGAAGGCACATTCTACTGGCGCTGTGGTGACAGCAGCTTTTTTTATTCTGAAGCTTCTGTCCCAAATTTGCACAGCTGCAACATGGGCTACCCCACGTATCTTTACCCGCTACAAATTGGATAGTCTGTGGGGAAAGCCTCCTTTGGTTCTGTGGCTCAGGAATTTACTTCATAGGGCCACTAAGGATCTAAGATAACTGGGAACTCTGTCCCAGAATAGATTCTGATTTGACCAAATCATAAATACAGATGGAACATTATGGTAAGACATAACTTCTATTTTTATGTCCCCACCACCTGCCCCATCCCATGGAGTCCTGGAGCAACTTGATGTCAGTCCTGGAATTCCCTATTAGGATACAACCTGGACATGGCTTCTGACTTTAGTTCGGTCTCACTGTATTTGTAAACATCTGAGGTAATGGAGAGGGGCATTGTGGATTGATTATTGGCTGTAGAAATTGCCGACATTATCTATGTAATGGCTGGATCAGTTCAGAGGATCGAAACCATAAGTCAAGAATAGATAAACACAGGTGGAACGTTGTAGTAAGATTTAACTTTTTTCTTTGTATGGAAGGGGGTGGCTGGTGATGCGTAACAGGATTGTAGATTAATTGCATCTAATATTGGATGTACTGCTGTGATGGGGTAAATTATTGCTTTGCTTGGGAGCAAACATTATGCATACACTTTTTTGGAATCTTTTATTTTTCTTTAAGAGATGGGAGGGCGGCCTCTAATACCTGTGGAAAAAATTTGCTATATAATATTTTGCTCCAGTCTTATTCTGTCCACTTGGAGCACTCAAGGGAAGAATTTAAGACAAAAAGATGAATGTTAGCTTAATGGCCACTGAAACCTCTAACTACAAAGCCTTTCCAGGAAAGTAATGCCTAGCAATGTTCCAAGCAAGTCCACTAGTAATTGTCATTCTGACCCAAAGGAAATGGCTAACATTCAAGTTGACAGTTTAACAATAGTTGACACATTTTGTAGTATTGCAATCCTAGAACAAATGGCTTCTGCCTTTTCTGGTGAACACCTAATCTATGCCCCTTAATGGCATACTAAGATGCCTGATTACCAGGACCAGATGTTTTCTTTGTGAACCCTGACATGACTCCTAATCTGAGCCGATATTCTGGTTACATTCTAAAGCAAGAAAATGCTGTTGAACAAGTGTAGCCCAGCTATGGACCCTGTGGCTATAAACTTAGTTATACACAAGATTAGAGATTAAAGGTAGAGTATTGCAGACTTTTGTTATCCTGGACATTGAAAATCCTATCTCTGGACTATTATCTGGTTGGCTAACCCAATGTATTGCTGCTTTTGACAGTCTCCAAGGAAATGTGTAGCACTTGTGCAGTACAGGTACATGCAACTTCCTTTGGCCTTGCCAATCTCTTGGATAGTATTCCTAATTGTGACATTAAAAGACTTGTAAAACTCGTATGACAGTATAGTGTGGTAGATTAACTGTTAGACTTGTGCTTACTGTGTCTTGAGAAGAAGAAAAACGGTTAGTCAAGATGCCAGTAAAATATGCTCCTCTGCTTGGCTTTAACACCTTCAATACTCCTGACCTATCTAAAGTTTGATCCTCCTCCCGACTTATTTGTTCCCATGTTTGTGCAAGGGCGGGACATGAATCTTACCATATAGGTGTTGCACCCCCTATAATCAGACCAAGTCGTAAGAGATGGATACTGTCTTGATCTCTTCCTCATTTGATTTTCCAAGAGGAATCTCCTCAAATCAGAGTTCTTAATTGCCATCAGTCCTGTTGAACCCAAGCCTCCCTGTCATTTTTGTCAAAACATTCAAATCGAGGGGCCTCCAGATTCCTAATTGAAGGTATGCAGGCTTAAGATTCTCTGCCTAGAGCCTGGTATCCCTTTGTGTTCAGTATGGTAGACTCTGATCTGTGGTCTTGTAAGCCATGAAAGAGACCCTCCTTTACCTTATTCTGTTGCAAAACAAATGGTCTCCCATATACATTCAGCATAAGGCTTGGTACAACCGATTACATCCACCACCTCAAACTTCAACCACAGCAGAATAATACCTTTGCCATCTTAAAGATAAACCTAGGTAATTGGATGGTCAGCTGCATTTCCCTCGACGCATAGTGCAACTTTTGGATATGGCTTATTGATTAGGCTTGCAGTGGTCTGCAGGCTGGCTACCTAGTACTAGGTTAGTGTTATATACAGCCACTTAGTCTTCTATGCACAGTTTACTTAACACTAGATTTGCAGTTAAGATTCTGCAGTTTCCTCCCACATTACAAAGACATCCAGCAGTTAGATTGGACACTACATTGGCTGTAGGTATGAGTGCTATGGATCAGCTACCACTGCAGGGCTAGCCACTCGGTGGTGTAAGCCTTGGCTTGAGATTCATGACCCTGTGTAAAATGGGGAAAGGGTTTGAGGATGGATGGGATTCGTTCTAAGACAACCTATTCAGCTTAATTATGCTGCACCTTCACCTGGCTGTAAAGTCATTAAAAATTAAATGGTGAACTTGTTAAATTCTCAGTGCTGGTTGTGTGGGAGGAATTCTGCTCCCTAACGTTAGGTCACACATTATCTGGCAACTAAGTGGTACAGCTCTGAGCTGTTTAAGCTGCTTCCTGTAGTTCAGATTGTGGGTTTTGATTCTTTCCACCTCAGTTTACAATGTAGCTCTGAGCAAGTCACTTAACCAGGCAATATATCTCTGCCTGTTCTGAAAGGGTGGACTTGGGCCCCATTTAACATTAATTAAAAGTGGCAGCAGTGAGTTGATTGGGTTGGTTTCTTCACTATTGTGAAATGTTCACTTAAACTGTAGTAGTAGGGCTGAACACTTTGAAAATGTTTGCTTAAATGTTGAGGTTGGGGACATCCACTCTTTTGAGAATGGGTCATCTTTTGGTTATATGGCTAGGCACATCTTTTTAGAAATGTTTAATGTACAATATTCTGAGTAGATGTATTGGGGGATGTATCAGTTTGCATTGAGTACCCTGTTTATGTAAGAAATTACAATTTCATTCTAAGGGGATCCAGTATTTGTCTGCCTGGTCCGACTTGATCGGACCACGATGCTTTGCCAGAGATGGCCTGCACCCTGTCACCCTTGGGATTCTGGATACTGGCAAAGGCTCTTGCCACCCCTATAGTGCCTTTTTAGGCAAGGTTCAAATGACAAATTCACCATTGTAACCGGTACAAGCAAGCAAAATCTGAGGGTAATGCTACTCAATGCTAGAAGTCTAAACCTCAAAAATGCACTCACTCGAGGCACTCCTTAAAATGGAGAACATGGACATCTGTGCAGTGACAGACCTGGTTCAAAGCTACGGAGAGCACCCCTGCATTACCAGGCCATAATTCATACCACACCTTTCGGCCACCTAACCCGGAACGAAGTGCTGAAGGTGGAAGCGTGTCCATATTCATTAAGGAGATGTACACACCTCCAGACTAGTTGCACAGCATAATGCTTCGGGGATTATCCAAGTGCAACTAACTCTGTGCAAGACCGCAATCCAAATTGTAGCTTGCTTCAGACCCCCACCATGCCCCAGGTGGATTCCCACTCATTTCTTGATGCACTGGAAAGTATTGGGGTACAACCCAACACCCTAATGGGCGATTTCAACTACCCCGCCATTAACTGGGAAAACTACTCGTGTACCAACTCTTATGCTAAACATTGTCTGGAATTTATAAATTCCAACGCCTTGAATCAACTTATTCACACCCCAACCAGGGGCAGCAATATCCTAGACCTGGTCATTACCAACATGGGCAGCCGGTGTTCCACACAAGAGGTAAATTCCTCGTTGGTCAGATCTGACCACAAGCTAATCACATGACATTCACATCCCGCCCCCAATCCCAATTAGGGAAACCACCGTAAATTCTCCAAAGCCAACTTTATGGCACCCATACAGCCAGACAATAGAGGTATGACTGAATCCTACACAAATGCACATTATAAGCACTTACACACGAGTGCATGGATCATTCTATCCCTAATAGAACCAAGATGCTATCCTCCAAAAAAAAAAAAAAAAGAAGCCAGTCTGGTGGTCCTCTGCCATAATCAAACTCTACAACAGAAGAAAAACTGTTGCCAAAGAGTAAAATCCCATGACTGGAGGAACTCCCTGGTCAACCTCAGTAATGAGCGGAGATCCCTCAAAATCCTCCAAAGCTAGTTATGAAAACAAAATTGCCACCGACTTCAGACAACCACAAAGCATTCTATAGCTATGTCAAGAATCTCAATGGCAACACAGATCTGCTCTGAGTTGAAGCACAATGGCACTAAATATACAGAACCAGCTGATATTGCCAACATCCTGGCAGCTGGGTTCATTACTAACTACACCCCTCTCACCCCCCTAGAGGGCCCATCTCTATACCAGAAGAATGCAAAGTTCCTGCAATCATGGCTGCACAGGTAAAAAAACTCCAAAGAACACAGCATCCATGGGACCTGACTTTATCCCAGGCTGTGTTCTACACTAACTACAGAAAACTGGCACCCTACCTACCTAAGTACCATGTTCACTCAGCCTCACCTCAGACTTTGTGCTCACTGAATGGCGCACCACGACAGTTATCCCACTCCACAAAGGGGGAGCCACAACAGACCCTGGGAACTACTGCTCCATTAGCCTGACTAGCCTGGTCTGCAAGGCCATGGAACTCATAAACAAAGACCTTGGTAATCTCCAAACTCTGGACCCTGCCCAGTTTTTATAAAAGGCAGATCATGTCTCCTAAACTTGATTGACTTCTTTGAAGCAGTCACCAAAGCCATAGATGAGGGTAAGGTGGTTCATACAGCTTATCTAGATCTCGCCAAGGCTTTTGACACCATCCCCCACTCTGGGATTATAGATAAGCTCACTAAACTAGGTATAAATCCCCGTTGCAAGTTGGGTTGCCAACTGGCTCACGGACAGAACCCACACAAAGTAGCAGACTCCAAATCGGACTTCAGACTAGTGACAAGTGGAGTACCACAGGGTTCAGTCTTGGTTACTCTTCTGTTTGGTATCTACTTCTCCTTACAGGCTAACACAGGTCTTTGGCTAACAATGTTTGCAGATGACTGCAAACTAGAGGCCATAATTGAAACTCCTAACAATGTGGACATACTGAGACAGATGCCTGGTGTCCAAGCCATGACCTGAAGCTCAGTGCCAAAGTTTGTCATCCCCTTGGGTAAAAACTCTGTACCCATGAACTACCACAAGTGGTAGTCTACTGTCCACCTGTCCCAAGGTCTCTCACACTTTTGGCATTAATCTCTCCTTTGATAATCACATCATCACAGTGGTCAGGAAATCCTACGTGGCTCATCGCAAGGTTTCTCGTCCAGAAAGAGGTAATTTTTTCCCTTCTCGTCACTCATTGTACCCATTGTAGAGTACAACGCCCCTTTTGGTATGTACCTCAAGACCTCTACAACTGGAAAGGCCACATAAATGCCTCAGAGGGCTACTGGCCTCAAACATGCCCTATGCAGACAGTCTCAAACTCCAGCTTTACTCCATCGCACATCTACTCGGAGGCTATCTCTGCCTAACATACAAAGCTATGTCAAACCCAGAGCTGTTGGACATGCTCCACTTAAAGAAATCCCAATCGCTCCGAGCTACATGCTCTAGGGACCTAAACCTTGTCACCACAGTAAACAGAACATGCTGGAGGGATAGTCCTGTCCCAGAGACCTCCATACTCTGGAACAGACTACCTATCTGTGACAGAGCTCCTCATTAGCACTCAAGAAAAATCTTGATTTGGATGGGAAATAGGAAATTCACCCCAGGGATCACTTATGTGGCTCTGCTCGACGGGGGCACAGGAAAATAATTTTCTTGGGTGGCAAAAGCCAGGGTACCTTTTTGGCTAGGCTTGTATAGGCCCTAGGGCTAATAGCCTAGTACCTACCTATGAACCTATTTCTCGATGCATTCTGTATGGATAGTAGCAAATATTCTTTGCTCAAGCACTGCCTACCCTGTTTAAGCTGAGACTTCCCTCATGAGCATTATTTTGAAATGTTTTCATGCAGTCCTTCCCTTATGAATGCCACCTCCATGTTTCCTTTATGACCTTGTTTTTCTAGGAATTGCTTTTTTGGTAGCCAACAGCATTAAACTTAGTAGGGCCTTACAGAAACTGAACTGGATAAATAGTATTTCTCAAAAGAAATGCACCTTTGTTTCAGTAACTTGTTCCTCCAAGTGTCCTGTCTAAACCTTCTAAAATCTGCCAACTTCTTGCATTCCCAAAAGCATGTTCCAAAGTATCTCACTTTTCCATCAGACCTGAAGTAATTCTTGTCTGTTCAAAAAAATCCTAAAGTCTGTGAAATCGTGCATTGTCATATTGGCTGTCCCGTTGTTTGACTTTCCTGTATGCAGAGATTTCTGCATATGTACTGATCACTGTTGCAGTATTGTGAAACGTATATAGGAGGTATCCTGCCTGGGCTACCATATATTTGGCGAGCATACAAAACCATGTTCACTTTACTCTCGGACCACCTGGCATGTCTAAAGCTCTTGAGCACAATCTTGCAGGATTCAGGGGAAACAAATTTACCTGTCTGGGCAATTTTCTCCTGGCTTCAAGGAACTTCTTGCAGACCTCAGCTTCATCAGTTTTGTTTTCATCCACTGCTTGGGTCTCGCCATAAACTTTAAAACATCTGTCCTCCTTTCTGTCCTTGGATCAGAGACATCTGGGCTCCACACTCAGTACTGTACACTGACTATTTCTCTCCCTCGAGATGCAATTACTAATTGCTTACCTTCAGTATGTTTCCTAGACTTTACCTTCACGCAAGAGCCTTTGAGAAACCTGGGATACATGGCATCCACTAATCAAATGCACTTGTTGCCAGACTGCAACGATTTGACTGCCACTACCAAATTCCTCTTTCCCTTCAAGAAGTGATTACTGTGGATCAGTCATATCACTCAATTCCAGAGTGCCTTTTCTGGCACTTTATCCTTACTAGGAACTTTGCAGATTTGGCATTCTGCCTGGAGTCTTAACAATTCAGTACAATTTTTCCATGCAGGCAGGATACATTTCTTCACAGGAATACTGTGGCAGACCATCACTAATGGATGTCTAACAGCAAATGTCAGTGTGGTGGTACTCTAATCTTTCCTCACCCACTATGAATGACTGCTCACTGTTCTGCTCCAGGATGCCATGCTTAAAGACTTGGGCATGGTGTATTTCAGTCATGGGAAATGAAATTCCTTTATGCCTTCTCCTCCATTCCCAGAGTCTGTCAAAAAAGGACAAACCAGAACTATTGCTGGTGAACCCCTTTGGGCCCGGACAGCAAGTGCTGTCCATTCCTTATGTCCCAGGGAAATCCATGGCAAGTTGTTAGAATGGATAGGCACTTTCATCCAAACCTTAAATCTAACCCTGCCCAAATGCAATTAAAAAATCTGCCTGTGCTTACAGGTATTGTGGGTGGCTAATAAAATTTAGTGCAAGAAACTCCTTTCCATATGGAAAAGCTTCTTTTCTGGTCCCAAAAGAGGCTTTCAGTATCTCTTGAGTGCCTCAGCATAGGGATGGCATATTCTGTAATGGCATACTTTTCAGCAGCCTCCATCTACCTATTCCGATCCACCTCTGTCTTCATGATCAAACCAGTTTCAGGCCCCAGGGAGGGGGAATGAATCTTTGTGGCCTGATGAGACGGAAGTAAAACTTTTTTAGCCTACATCAATCTGCACCTAGAAAAGTCTTACTGGTAGCACTTGCCTCAGCAAAAAGGGTTTCAGAACTGCATGACTCCTTTTTCATAGGTAGGTACTAGGCTATAGTAAGCCTAGCCAACAAGGTTCCCTGGCTTATGCCACCCAAGAAAGTTAATTTCCTGTGCTGCTGTCAAGCAGAGCCACAAGTGATCCCTGGGGTGTATTTCCTATTTCCCCATACACCAAGATAAATGAGGAATTTCCCTTGACCTAGATGGGTAGCTTGTTCCAGAGTATAGGAAGTCTGACAGGAATCTATCCCTCCAGCATGTCCTGTTGGTTGTGGTGAAAAGGTTTAGGTCCCTAGTGTGTAGCTCAGAGGGATTGGGATTTCTTTAGGTGTATCATGTCTAACAGCTCTTTGTTTAACATGGCTTTATATGTTGGGCAGAGATCTCAGAGTAGGCGATATGCTACAGAGTAAAGCTTGAGTTTTCTTGCGACACTGCAGGGCATCTGAGGCCAGTAATCCTCCTCTGTGAGGTACTTCTGTGGCCTTTCCAGCTGCTGCAGATGTCTAGGTACATTTACAAAAGAGGTGGTGTACTCTAATGGGTCTAAGTGCAGAGTAGAGGGGAACTATTTTTTTTCTCCTCCCCTGGATGAGAACCCTTTTGTGATGAGGGGTGCCACATTGGATTTCCTAACTACTGTGGCGATGTGGTTATCAGAGTCTACTATCCACCTGGGTCCCAAGGTCTCTTGCCACACATTCTGCATCATGTAGACTGCTGTTTGTGGTAGTTCATGGGTACAGAGTTTTTACCAAAGGGGATGACCATGCACTTTTTGGCATTGAGCTTGAGACCATGCGTCTGACACCAGACATCTCTGTGAGGCCTTTCTGTAGGATGTCCACATCATTTGGGGCACTATGGCTCCTTGTTTGCAGTCATCTGGGAACTTTCGTTAGCCAGAGGCCTTCTAGGTTAGCCTGTACTTCAGAGAAGTAGATACCAAACAGGAGAGGTCCCAGGACTGAACCCTGTGGTACTCCACTTGTCACTGGTTTGAAGTCAGATTTGGAGTCTGCAGCTGTGGGTTTGGTCACTGAGCCAGTTGGCAATCCATCTTGTGACATAGAGAGATTTATACCTAGTTTAGAGAGTTTAGCTATAATTCCAGAATGGGGGATAGTGTCAAGCCTTGGCAAGGTCAAGATAGGCTGTGTGAACCACCTTGCCCTAGTCTACAGCTTTGGTGACTGCCTCAAAGTCTCCAGTTCAGAAGTGTTTATCTGCCTTTCACAAACCCAAACTGGGTGGGGTCCAGAGTTTGGAGGTTACCAATGTCTGAGTTCCATGGCCTTGCACACCAAGCTCGTCTGGCTAATAGGGTGATGGTTCCCAGGATCGTTGGTGGCTCCCCATTTGTGGAGTGGGATAACTTGCTGTGTGCTATTCAGTGGGCGCGAAGCTTGACATGAGACTGAACATGGTGCTTAGGTGGGGAGCCAGTTTGTTCTGAAGTTCGTGTAAAACACTGCCTGGGATGTCTGGTCCCATGGATGCTTTGTTTTTGGTTTGAGTGCAGATGGGGGGGGGGGTAATTTATGCCGTTGTGCTGCAACTCAGAGCAGATCTGGGTGTTGCCATTGAGGTTCTTGACATAGCTATAGAATGCTTTGTGGTTGCCCTTGGAATCAGTGGAGATTCTGGTTTCGTAACTAGCTTTGGAGAACCTTATAAGGGATCTCTGTTAGTTTCTTACTGAGGCTGACCAGGGAGTTCCTCCACTCATGGTATCTTACTCTCTTGCAACAATTTCTTTCTTCCTGTTGTAGAGTTTGACAGGGGACCACTAGATTGGCTTCCTTTTTTCAGAGGATTGCATGTTGGTTTTGTTTGGGATAACACTATCCAAGCACTCGTAAGTGCATTTGTGTAGGATTCTACCGTCATAACTGTATTGTCCCTCTGCATGGGTGTCATGAAGTTCACCACTTCTCTTAAACATGAAATTGGCTTTGGAGAATTTTTTTACTGTGGTTTCTTTAATGGTGGGTGGGGGCAGGATGTGGATATCTAGGGTGATGGCTTATGGTCTGATCTGACAGAGTTTACTTCAGGTGTGGAACACTGGTAACTCATGTTTGGTATGACTAGGTCTAGGATATTGTTGCCCTTGATGGGGGTGTGGATAAGTTTATCCAGGGCATTGGAATTTATGAATTCCAGAAAGCATTGAGCAAAGGAGTTGGTACAGGAGAAGCTTTCCCAGTTAATGGTGGGGTAGTTGAAATCGCCCATTATTAGGGTGTTTGAACCCTAATTTTCCAGTATATCAAGAAAAACGTGGGAATCCTGGGGCATGGTGGGGGATCTGTAGCAAGCTACAGTTTGGATTGTAGTTTTGCCCAGAGTTAATTGCCCTTGGATGCATTATGCTGCGCAACTAGCCTGGAGGTGTGGATATCCTTAATGAATATGGACACACCACTGTCTTTGGTGTTCTGGTCCAGGTTAGATGGCCAAAAAGTGTAGTATGAGTTGTAGCCTGGTGATGCAGGTGTGCTCTCTAGAGCCTTGAACCAGGTCTCGGTCACCTGCACAGATATCTGTTCTCCAGTTTGAGTGCCTTGAGTGCGTTTTGAGATTTACTCTTCTAGCATAGAGTAGCATTACCCTCAGTTTTTGCTTGCCTGTTCCTGTGGTGATTGTCATTTGAACCTTTCCTAAAAAAGGCAGTATAGGGGCAGCAAGAGACTTGGCCAGTATCCAGAATCCCAGAGGTGACAGGTGCAGGCCATCTCTGGCAAAGCATTGTGGTCTGTCAACCATGTCATCCCAGGCATCCAGATACTGGATCCTCTTAGAATGACACCAGAAGCTTGGCCAATTGTTGGTTTATCATTTTGTCCTTGTGCTGCGGTATCATGCTGGGCGATGGCAGGATGCTACTCAGGGCTAGGGTCGTATCTGCCTGGGCTACAAGATTGGGGAGCTCTTCCATGTCTATGTAGTCCAGGGAGGTATGTCTCATGTCATTCACACACACATGGACAATGACATTCCATATTTGTACTTGTGAAGTGACCCGAGTGTGTGGGTTGTGGTGAATCCTGGCAGCTGACAGTAACCTTCCGTAGATAGGGTAATCCTCAGGAGAATACATTCCTTTATGCCCAAGGTACTTTGAAACCTCCTAAATCCAGTCCTACCACTAACCTTTCCTTTCTCCTGTGTTTTGAAGATTGAATAGCCAAAGACACTAAAAATTTTTAACAGCTATTCATACCACACCAGATGTTTACCTTGACAACTAATATTTCCTTTTCCTGGATAAAAAAATCTGAATATTCTGCTCCGGTCACACATACCATTCTACCAGAGGTGCTGCTTCGAGAGCCTTTACAAGAAGGTTTGGACACTAGATCCATTTTAGAAGCAGCTACTTGCATCTATCTGCACCATACTCTTAATCAGCCTTGATTTTCTGTGTAGAGAGTTTTGCTAGATCTATTCAAGCAATTTGAACCCAGCTCAGCTACTCAGCCCGCTCTCAGTATCTAAAGTTATGGGACTTGCATTAATACACTTGAGCTCCGTGGAACTTTACCATGATTACTGTTCCATTTCTGAGTTTGGCTTCTACATACCTACAGTCAATTGCATTACTAGCTGAGAAGTACCAACTTGCAGTGTTAAATTGTACTGCATTTTATTTTTGTGATTTAATTGTTTCATTGGTCTGGATTTAATTTTCATAGAATGCTATGGTCTCTGTCTTTGCAGTTAGTTGCCCACCCTCCCTGTTCTTGTTCTGGTATTAAATCTTGGTGGCTTTAGAATTGCCTGCTCCTTCTGTAAATTTGTTTGAACACTCCTGAGTTTCTCATTTGCTCACTATTGAGTACAGTGAGTCTTAAGTTTTGACTTAAGACACTCCTACCAGTCCCATCTGTTCCAGTCTAGTGTCACTAGCTCATTCTACCGAATACAGAGAAGGCGAGCCTCTTGGGTCTTTAATTTTGAGTTCTCGTCTGTTTCTCTCTTCTCCTTTCCACTTTCCAAATAAAAATTCTAAGCTAGTCTCCTGTAATTAGTTTAGTCCAGATACAGATTTTCTGTAACCAGGACTGTAAGCTTCTGAGCCCCCAAGCCTTTGTGTTGGAGGGAAGCATTCCAGCTCATCAGTGTGAGTGGTAAGCACTAGGTAGGCTATCTAGCACAAGATCCAGGTACAAATTCTTAGTTTTAGCACTTGAATTTGCTTATTCGTGCTCAGCACTTGGTTGGAACTTCTTAGCACTAAAGCTACAAATTACCACAGCACTCCACCTTTCTCGATCTACCTAGAGGAAAACCCATTTTGTACTTTCCTCACTTGCTTGGAGAAAAACAGCTCTTGTACTCGCTCCTCTCTTGTCTAGACTAGAGGAAAGGAGGAGTTTTATTCAGGTATGTCCAAGGGTCTGCTACCAGGGTTCTCTCCTGTCTTTATCTGATGAATCTGGGCATCTTGAGGCAATGTAGTAATTGCCTTGTACACAGACAACCCTCTCCTCCTACCACCCAACACCCCAACCTGTGAGATGCACTTAACTAGTCAAACTGGAGGTAAAGCTCTCCCCAGCCAAGATCTTGACAGCTGTCTCCAACCAAGACTGAACTTGACCGTCAAGAGGAAAAGGTAAACACTTGCACGACACTCATCATAGTCCCACTAAACCTACACCACCAAAATCCACACACATTTGCAGAGGCTCTCTAATCTGCTCAAGCAACGGACCTCCAAAGCAGAAATGCAAGCAACCTCCACCCCCCAACACAACCCACAGATTCAGTGTGCCAATAAACCTCAGCCCATAAGGCAAACCAACATACCCAACACACTAGTCATAGGTAACTATAGTCAGGCACACTGATATCCCACTCACCAGGCTAAGCAAGGAGATGGCTACTGTCAGCTGCCTGCCAGGATCCACCACATAACCCACGCATTCTTGTCACTCCATATGACTGTCATTGTCCATGTTGTGAACTACCAGAGACGTACCTCCCTGGACTATCTGAAGAGACATGGAAGAGCTCTCAGATCTTGTAGCCCAGGCAGGCATGATCCTAGCCCTGAGTAGCATCCTGCCATCGCCCAGATTACTGCAGTACAAGGACAAAATTATTTGACTTCTACAGTTGGCTAAGCTTCTGGTGTCATTCTAAGGGGATCCAGTATCTGTCTGCCTGGGATGACATGGTCAACAGACCAAGATGCTTTTCCAGAGAAGGCCTGCACCTGTCGTCCCTGGGATTCCGGGTACTGGCTAAGGCTCTTGCCGTGCCTATAGTGCCTTTTTTAGGCAAGTTTGAAATGACAAATTCACCAGCGTAACAGACGAGCAAAAACTGAGGGTAATGCTACTCAGTGCTAGGTCTAAGTCTCAAAATGCAGTCACTCGAGCCACTCCTTAAAATGGAGAACATCAATATCTGTGCAGTAACGGAGACCTGGTTCAAGGCTCTAGAGAGCTCCCCTGCATTACCGAGCTATAACTCTTAATTTTGTGGCCATCTGACCTGGGCCAGAACACCAGAGGTGGAGGTGTTCCATATTCATTAAGGATATCCACACCTCCAGGCTAGTTGCGCAGCATAATGCATCAGAGGTTATCAAAGTGCAACTAACTCTGGGCAAAACTGCAATCCAAATTGTAACTTGCTACAGATCTCCCACCATGCCCCAGGATTTCCACTTTTATTTTTTTTTCTTTATGTACTGGAAAATATTAGTGTTCAAATGGGCATTTCAACTACCCCATTAACTGGGCAAACCCCAACTCCTTTGCTCAAAGCTTTCTGGAGTTCATAAGTTCCAATGCCTTGGATCAACTTCACCCCCACCAGGGCAACAATATCCTAGACCTAGTCATTACGAGTGACAGGTGTTCCACACCTGAAATCAACTCCTCATTAGATCTGACCATAAGCTAATCGCCCTAGATATCCGCATCTTGCCCCCACCCACCATTAAGGAAACCACTGTAAATTTCTCTAAAGCCAACTTCATGCTTAAGATAGAAGTGGCTAACTTCAGGACACCCATGCAGATGGGACAATACAGTTATGACTGAATCCTACACAAATGCACTCTATAAGCACTTACATGAGTGCATGGAGCGTGCTATCCTCCGAGGGGGGGGGGGGAAGGGAAGCCAATCTGGTGGTCCCCTGCCATAAACTAAAACAGAAGGAAGAAACTGTTGAAGAAACTGTTGCAAAAGAGTAAAATCCCATGAGTAGAGGAGCTCCCTGGTCGGTCTCAGTAAGAAGCTGAGATCCCTTAAGATCCTCCAAAGCTAGCTACGAAAACAAAATTTCCACGCATTCTCTAAGGGCAACCACAAAGCTTTCTATAGCTATGTCAAGAATCTCAATGGCAACACCCAGATCTGCTCAGAGTTGCAGCACAACTGCATGAAAATTACAGAACCAACTGATATTGTCAACATCCTGGCAGATGGGTTTGGTGCTAACTTTACCCCCCTCTCACATCCTAAAGGGCTCATATCTATATAGGAAGAATGCAGAATCCCTTTTAATTGTATCTATGCAGATAAAAGCTGCATGGTCTCTAAAACCAAAAACACAGCATCCATGGGATCGGACAACATCCCAGGCTGCGTTTTTACATGAACTTCAGAACGAACTGGCTCCCTGCCTAAGCACCATTTTCAATCGGTCTCCCCTCAGGCTTTGTGCTCCTTGAATAGCGCACAGCAACACTATCGCCTATTAGCCTGACGAGCCTAGTCTGCAAGGCTATGGAACGTATCCTCATGGAACTCATAAGCAGACACTGGTAACCTCCAATCTCTGGACCCCATCCAGTTCGGGGTTGTGAAAGGCAGATCATGTCTTTTTGAGCCGGATAGACTTCGAGGCAGTCACCAAAGCCATAGATGAGGGTAAGGTGGTTCACACACAGCCTATCTTGATCTCTCCAAGGCTTTCAACACCATCCCCCATTCTGGAATTATAGCTAAACTAAATTGGGTATAAATCCCTACATCACAAGATGGGTTGCCAACTGGCTCACTGACCCACACTAAGTTGCAGACTTCAAATCTGACTTCAAACCAGTGACAAGTGGGAGTATCACAGGGTTCAGTCCTGGGACCTCTCCTGTTGAACACAGAAGCCCTCTGGCCAAGTTTGCAGGTGATTGCAAACTAGGAGCCATAGTAGTGTCCAAATGTGGACGTTCTACAGGAGGGTCTCACTGAAACAGATGCCTGGTGTCAGATGTATGGCCTCAAGCTCTGTGCCAAAAAGTGCATTGTCATCCCCTTTGGTAAACACTCTGTACCCATGAACTACCACAAACAGCAGTCTACTTAATGCCAAATGCATGCCAAATGTGTGATAAGAGACCTTGGGACCCAGGTGGACAATAGTCTCCTTTGATCACATAGCCACAGTAGTCTGTTAATCCTTTGGCACACATCACAAAAGGGTTCTCGTACAGGAAAAGGTCATTGTTCCCCTCTAACTGTCACTCATTGTACCCATTAATAGAGTACAATGCCCCTTTTGGAATGTACCTCAAGACATCTGCAGTAGCTGGAAAGGCCACCAGTACCTCCAAGGATTATTGGCCATCAAACAGATGCGCTACACTGTCTCCAACTCCAGTATATAGTCTACTCAGAGGAGATCTCTGCCTAACATATAAAGCTATGTTAAACCCAGAGCTGTTGGACATGCTACACTTTAAGAAATCCCAATCCCTCCAAGCTACACGCTCTAAGGACTTAAACCTTGTCACCACAATAAACAGGACCTGCTGAAGGGATAGATTCCTGTCCCAGAGACTTCCTGTACTCTAACAAGCTACCCATCTGTCGAGCAAAGTTCCTCAGCACTCCAAGAAAAATCTTGAATGATTATTCATTGAGATGTTTCTTTGGCTTCCCACCCCTTCCTCTTTCAAAAGTCCTGTTAAAGATGAAACAGTATGTCCCATAATCTTGCTGGTAACTCTTAGCCCAGACAGCATTGGTTCCTTCTGTATTTAGCAAAGGGCAGTTGTCATTGGTTACTCGCAGGGTGGACCTAATCACACAAGACTAGGGATATCTCATCCATCCCTACTTGTCCACTCTTCAGTTGACACAGAGGGTGTTAAGGTTTTGATTTCATGTACACAATTTTTTTTTTTGAAGTTGTGCTTAGGGTTCTGGAAGAGGCCAGGATACCCACTACTAGGGAATCCTACTTATTCAAATGGAACAGTTTTTCTGTTTCTTGTAACCTGGACCCATTTTCTGGGGATGTTTTTGTATGTGAATTGCTCAATGCTGGGTTAGCATAGTCTAAGACCCACTTGTCGGCTGCTTTTCTACCTCTGGCACTCCTTTTAGTCTCTAAATTTGAGGCTAAACAATTTCTTGAAGGCATCTTTCATATTGGACCTCGAGGCATGTACCACCTAATTTTGTTTTCAAGAAATTTGACTCTGGCTCCTTTTTGATCCTGCTGCTTCAACTTCCTTGCAGCATTGTTCTTGGAAGGCTTTTGTTGGCCCTTACTTCTGCCAGATGGGTGTCTGAGCTTTAAGTCCTTATGGCTGTTCCACCTCCTTTTTTTTTTTTGTTTGTTTCCCTAGGACAGGGTATCCCTTCATACTAATACTTTTATGCCCAAAGTGGTGAAATGAATAGTCTTAGTGTATTAATTTGCTCACTTTTCCCCCTTCTCTGCAATTGCTAGTGAGGTTTTGCACATTTTGGATGTGCATAGACAACTCCTGCGTTATTTGGACAATACCAAAGCTTTTCGTGAATCTGGTCAGCTTTTGTTTCCTTTCATCCTATATCTTTGGGATTTGCTGTTTCCAAGCAAACTTTCTTGGATATTTTTTAAAGCCACCTTTCTTTTCATGGTAAGAGCCATATTTCAGATGAGGCTCAATCTGCTAGGGCTGTGGCTTCTGGTGCTTTTTTTTTTTTTTCCAAGGGTTTAGATACAAACTCTGTTGAAGGAGCTACCTGGACTTCTGTACATTTACCAAGCACTAAAAGGTTGGATGTGATGTCCAGGGCTAGAGCTGGTTTTGCTAGGGCCATCCTTGGCTTCGTAGAGTGCTCTGCTGGTCCCCCTCCCCTCCATGAGCTCTTGCACTCACTATTGTAAGGAATACTGCAACACTGAAAAGGAAGAACATAGTATTCACTCCCCCTGGTTCTTTTCCTTCTGGATGTGCTTGGTACCAGTCTAATCCTTAAACTGGTGTTCCTACTGGGGGGCTCTGTTCTGAGGATCGTACGTCCAGAGTTTCTTTATGCCATCTGCTGTATACAGGGAGCATGCATGTGATGTACAGCATACCCTTGGCAACCTAAAGACTTTGGCCAGATGTTGGACCGCCCTTGGCAGGGGATCCCTATCATAATACTGCAACAGTGAAGCTAAGGGCATCTGCTGTTAAGGTAATTTACACAACTGCACTTTTACACAACTGCACTTTCCCATAATTGGTATTTTTTTTCTAATTTTTTTCATTCCCTTTTTTCTAAAGTTCCTACTTGGTTTTCTCTATTACAGTACTCAATACTTCAATTACAGTTGGTTTAGACTTTAATTTTGGTGGCTACCCAAAAGGGAATCAAAGTAACAAGGCTGCTTTGTCTAGATTTCACATCCTGTATCCCAGCTCAAATTTCCTTAGTTGCACCTATTTGCTCACCCAGTATTTCAGACTGATTACTATGTAGAGAAGTTTGTCTGCCAGCTCATTACTCCCAAACTTCTTCCTAGTTACCTCTTCCCCATCACACCTCCAACATTTTGCCATCTAACAGCAGAAAAATCTGCTTGAGGGTATAAAAAAAAACCTATGTGGAGGCTTTCAAGCAAAAATCCTATATATTCTAGACTGCATGTTTGGGAGCCTAGACATGTCATCCATTGTTTCCTTGTGGCTTGGTAATCCTAATATTTTCTAACGTCGGGTTACTGTGCACTGTTGTATATGCTCTTATCCCCTTTTTTTAATAGCTTCTGTTCTGGATTAATTTGCCAGAGTAGATCTTTCACTTAATATTCCCCATCCCTATCGAGGACTGATCAGTAGCCCAAGAAAAAGGAAGTCTCTAGCCTGTAGTCCAAATGTCTTGGCTTTACATTCCTTCACACTTTCCTCTATTTGCTCCCAGTACCTTGGTTCCTTTGCCAGTTTTCTTCAGTAAATTCCAACCCATTCTTGCCTATTTTCCATACCACTGATTGCAGTTGTGCTTTTTGGCAAAATCTTTCTCCATTTTTGTCTGCTTGGTTCAGAATACTTTTTGCTATGTTATGAATGTTTTTGTTTAGCTGTACCTCTCAGCTGTCCCAAGTTTGCAGGGATGTCTGTTTTTTACTCATTTTAGGCCCTTCTCTCAATCCCTCTTAAAATCTGACCTGTTGAAAAGGTGAATTGTACTTCTAATTACTATGTACACTTAAAGTTCAGGAAATGTTTTGTCAAGGTCTCAAGTTAATGCAAATATTTGTGTCCCTGCTTTTTCTGATTTTTGTCCCTCATTCTGTTTCCACCCCAATTGGTGGACTGCTATGATCTGCATCCAAAATCCCACCCCTTTCTTTAATTCCACCCTCTTAGTTTTTTGCTTATGTATACAAGCTTTATTTATGTAGCTGTGAAAAAATCCCTTCAAATCAAGTAATCCTAACCCCCCCCCCCCCCATATTCTTTTGGTAGGATCAACCTGTCCTACTTGATCCTTGCCCTTTTTCCCCTCAGATAAAATTCTTCTGTTTATTACTGTCAAACTTCTCAAAAATATGCCTGACCTGTATTTAAAAAAGGGACTAGAAACATTTTCACTACCTGTTTCGTGTTATGCATATCCAAAAACAAGAACATCCAGTTTGTTTTTTTTGTCTAATCTTTAGACTCTTCCACATATCCTTGGTTGCTGTAACAATCCTTTTTAATCCATACTCTGTACATCCTAAATGCATTTATCATATCCCCTATAATTGTGGGCATTGCTGGACGTGGGTACATAATTTACATGTTTAGCTTTTAGTCTTTTCAGGATAGAAAATTGTGTTCAACACTGCCCTCTTGTTTTCAGGTACAAAATTTTCTCTGCAAATAAGGCCAACTTTTCCTGATTTACTATACTAATTGTATCCTTAAATTGGAGTCCCTGTTTTCTGTGTCAATGGCTCTAAATATAAAGGAAATGGACACCCTTGCTTGGTGTCTAAGCAGCTTGACAAAGTCAGTTATTTGGGATATACTTTTCTGAGATACAGGCCAAAACCAGTGGGCTAAGGCTGACCAAGTTTGCAGACTGCAAGTTGGGAGCTGTCCTAAATTCCCTAGTGACATGAACATCCTTCAAGAGGGTCTCGCCCAAACAAATGGCTAGTGCCAGAAAAATTACCTCAAGCTGAGTACAAAAAAATGCATCATCCCCTTTGGGGAAGAGATGTCCCACAAATTATCATATTAACGTTCTAAGTCGTGAGGGATTTGGATGCCCAGATTGATGGCAGCCTGACCATGTTGCTTCCATTGTGTGGAACCTTTCTACGTGGCCCACCTCATAAGTAAAGGGCATCTCATCCAGGGACGAGGAGGTCCTAACATTTCTGTATTCTTCCCTTAAGGCCCATTATTGAGTAAAATGCCCCATTTGGCATGTACCTCGCAAAGCACACAGCAGCTGGAGAGACCATGGAGGTTCCTCTCAAGGAGAATCCAAGGCCTCAAATCTACCATACACAGACTAAAAGCCCTATCCCTCTGCTGTGTTTCATACAGACTCCTCAGAGGTTACCTTTGTCTGGCATATGAGGCGAACTCTGACCCTGCCTTGATGGGACTGCTGCATATCCACAAGTCGAGCTCCACTTTTAACCTGCACACGCAGCCTCATCCTGGTCTGTGACGTCAATAGTACTTGCTGGTGGGACAGATTTGTCCCAGAGACTCTATGGAATAGACTCCCTCTCCATGTCGAGCAGAGTACCTCTTTACTCCTTTTTAAGTGCAATCTGGATAGGAAATAGAAAATACATCCCTGGAATACCACCAGTGTCCCTGCTGGACAGGGGGCATCGGGTGTTCTTTTGTCTATGCATGGGCTAAACTCTTGGTTAGGCTTCTAAGGGCCAATAGCCTAGCAACTTCCTATGAACCCTTGCACTTCAATCCCTCATCCTCCTAATTAACCTTATTGTATCAGGGAATGCAAAGGGTTCCATTGCCCTGTTCCTAAAATCACAGGTTATTCTGTGGAATGCTTTCTCTGAATCAAGACCCAGCAACAGCATTCTCAAACTGTGCTTCCCTCTGGATCCTCCTTATTCTATTCCCTACACTAACATTGATCAATATCTATACATTTTTGGCAACACTTCATTCTTTCAGCTGTGACTTGGGCAATACTTGCCATTCTTTCAGCTGTTCTATACTTGCACACTTTATAGAAGCCCCTTTTAGTTTTAAACCGATTATAAAGTCTGGTCTGGGTCTATACCATATTTGGGTGTTGCAGCCACATCATCTTCCAGGATGCTATGGCTTCCCTTTTTTTGGCGTTTAAGTCTTCTGTAAATATTTCCATTTGTGCTGTTGTCCACATTTCTCTACATATAGGTTCATAGGTATTAGGCTATTGACTTAAGAGCCTAAGTAAGCCTAGTCAACAAGGTTCCCTGGCTTATGCCACCCAAGAAAGCTATTTTCCTGTGCCACTGTCTAGCAGAGCCACAGAAGTGATCCCCGGGGTCTATTTCCTATTTTCCATCCACTCTGAGTGCTAATGAGGAACTTTGCTTGACATAGATGGGTAACTTTTTCGAGTATGGGAAGTCTCGGACAGGAATCTATTATTCCAGCATGTCCTGTTTGTTGTGGTGATGAGGTTTAGGTCCCTAGAGCGTGTAGCTCGAGTGATTGGGATTTCTGTAGGTGCATGTCCAACAGCTCTGGGTTTGACAGCTTTATATGTTAGGCAGATATCACCTTGGAGTAG
Source organism: Protopterus annectens (assembly GCF_019279795.1). NCBI lineage: Eukaryota > Metazoa > Chordata > Ceratodontiformes > Protopteridae > Protopterus > Protopterus annectens. The sequence goes on along the minus strand of NC_056735.1, from coordinate 390,407,680 downwards.
GCGATATGCTATGGAGTAAAACTTGAGTTTTTTGACACTGTGTAGGGCATGTTTGTGGCCAGTAATCTTTGTGAGGTACTTCTGTGGCCCTTCCAGATGCTGAAGATGTCTTGAGGTACATTCCAAAAGGGGCGTTGTACTCTAATGGGTCTAATGAGTGTGGAGTAGAGGGGAACAATGACCTTTTCCTGGATGAGAATCCTTTTGTGATGTGCCCCGTAGGACTTCTGACTACTGTGGGGATGTGATTATCAAAGGAGAGACTACTTGGGTCCCAAGGTCTCTATCACACCTTTAGTGTTAAGTAGACTGCTTCGTATGTGGTAGTTCATGGGTACAGAGTTTTTACCAAAGGGGATGACTGCACTTTTTGGCATTGAGCTTGAGGCTATGGCTCTGACACCAGACCTCTGACATCCTTCTGTAGGATGTCCATATCATTTGGGGACTCTACTGCAAACTAGGAGCCATAGTAATCTGTGAAATTTGTTAGCCAGAGGCCTGTGTTAGCCTTTACCTTCAAAGTAGATACCAAACCTGCAACATTTACATGTGGGTTCAGTCACTTTGGCTAGGTCAAGATGGGCTCTGTGAACCACCTTACCCTAGTCTATGGCTTTGGTGACTTGTCTCAAAGTAGATCAGGTTCAGGAGGTATGATCTGCCTTTCACAAACCCAAACTGGGTGGGGTTCAAAGTTTGGCGGTTACCAATGTCTTGAGTTCCATGATGATACGTTTCATGGCCTTGCAGTCCAGGCTCGTCTGGCTAATAGAGTGATAGTTCCCAGGATCAGTGGTGGCTCCCCCTTTGTGGAGTAGGATAACTGTTGCTCTGCGCCATTCAGTGGGCACAAAGCTTGATGTGAGGCTTTGATTGAACATTGTGCTTGGGTGGGGAGCCAGTCTGTTCTGAAGTTTGTGTAAAAACGCAGCCTGGGATGTCTGGTCCCATGGATGCTGTTTGGCTTGAGTGCAGCTTTACCTGTGTAGTTGTGATTTTTATAGGGACTCTGCATTCTTTCTAAGTAGATATGGGCCCTTCAGGGGGTGAGAGTGGGTAAAGTTAACATTGATCCTATCTCTCAGGATGTTGACTATCAAGTTGGTTCTGTAATTTTCTTGCCATTATAACTCAGCAGATCTGGGTGTTGTCATTGAGATTTGTGAAATAGCTATAGAATGCTTTGTGGTTGTCCTTTGAATCGGTGGCGATTTGTTTTTGTAGCTAACTTTAGAGGATTTTATAAGGGATCTCAGCTTCTTAGTGAGGCTGACCAGGGGGCTCCTCCACTCATGGGAGTTTACTCTTTTGCAACACCTTCTGTTGTACAGTTTATGGCAGGGGACCACCAGATTGGCTTCCTTTTTTGGAGGATAGCGTCTTGGTTCTGTTTGGGATGGCACAATCCATGCACTAGTGCCTTTTGTATAGGATTCTGCAGTATTGTCCATCTGCATTGGTGCCATGAAGTTTGCCACTGTTTTAAGGAGCATGAAGTTGGCTTTGGAGAAACTTTACTGTGGTTTCCTTAATGGGGGGGTGGGATGTGGATATCCAAGGTGATTAGCTTATGGTCTGATCGGACCAATGAGGAGTCCACTTCAGGTGTGGAACACTGGTCACTCGTGTTGGTAATGACTAGGTCTAGGGTATTGCTGACTAGGTCTAGGGTATTGCCCCTGGTGGGGATGTGGATAAGTTGATCCAGGGCATCTGGAATTTATGAATTCCAGAAAGCGTTTAGCAAAGGAGTTGGTACATGAGTAGTTTTCGCAGTTAAATGGTGGGGTAGTTGACATCTCCCCATTATTGGTGTTTGAACCCTAATATTTTCCAGTATATCAAGAAAAGTGGGAATCCTGGGGCATGGTGGGGGATCTGTAGCGAGCTACAATTTGGATTGCAGTTTTGCCCAGAGTTAGTTGCACTTGGATAACCTCGGATGCATTATGCTGAGCAACTAGCCTGGAGGTGTGCGTATCCTTAACTCATTCACTCTGGAGCAGCTCAGAAAAAGCTGCTTGGTTAATTCCACCATAGGAACAGTGCAGCCTGAGCTCATTTTTCAGAAAATCTATTTGTAATGCAATGTCATACAGAAAACGCATGTTCATAACAAAGTATAAGCTAGACTAAAATGTAAACGCGAGGAAGTTGTTCAGCAGACACTGACCTTTCCAACAGTGTAAATGTTGGTGCATATCAGTCCTTATTAAATATTTGGCAAGGAATGTTGATACTGTGCATTTTTTTTACCTTTTTGGAAAAGCAAAGCACAATATCTTGGTCAGTGTACCATGTAAACCCATGCAATTTGTATTTAATGCTAGTATGAATGTCTGCTTTAAAATGATACCTTAACCATTACAGTGCGATGCTCCTTTATGGAGATATTCACAGAAATATGATATTCTAATATTTGAATCAAGAAAGCATGATATCTCATCACATGTAACAGAACCTACATAGTGTAGAAGTTGTCTAAATGTCAGCTTCAAAATGATGCATCATTTGATTACCATGCTTCCTTGCAACGATATGGGCTTCCTTGCAACGATATGGGCATAATAAGTATTGTAATTGTATAACTTTCATAATCGTAAGACTACTATAACTGTACATGTGTACAGTGCACACAGTTTTTACCATGTTGTAAGGAGCAACACTGTCTTTAAAATGAGGTATTACTTGGCACACTGACATGCTCCCTTAGTTATTTACCAAAATATGAACAAATCATAATTTCCGTAACCTAACTCCAAAACTTTATCTGCACATGTGTACAACATACAGGCACAATTTCTTTTACCATGTTGGAACCAGCAATACTGTTTTCAAAATGAGGTATAACTTGGCACATGCAGATGCTCCCTTGCAAAGTTATGGGAATATTTTTCATATTTTGGTAAATAAGTCCTAAACTGACGTGTAGATGTGTACAGCCCATGGGCACAGTTCTTTTACCATGTTGGAACCATCAATACTGTCTTCAAAATGAGGTATTACTTAGCACATTCAGATGCTTCCTTGCAAAGTTATTTACCAAAATATGAAAAAAATCATAATTTCCATAAACAAGTCTGAAACTTTATCTGTACATGTGTAGAACATATAGGCACAGTTCTTTTACCATGCTGGAACTATAGATTTTATTCAAAATGAGGTTATTACTTACCACGTTCAAATGCTCCCTTGCAAAGTTATTTACCAAAATATGAAAAATAAATCATAATTTCCAAAACCAGAGTCCTAACAAAACTGGTATCTGTACAGGTGTATAGCATTCAGAACCAGTTTTACCATGTAGACACTATTGTAAATATACACATTCTTGGTGTAGCCAACATACTGCTGTATGGGTACATGTAAAGAGAGAAAGCAATGTAAGGACTGCCAATCCACTAATGGCCCCAGGACAGGCATGGGATTTAGTGGCAGGCAAGGCCATTTGATCTGTCAGCTGTGCTGGCTACCCACTCAGCTGATAACATTGCAGTCTCACTACCTCCTTCAGTGTCCGCAGTCTGCCTTTCCTATGCATTTTCTCTACATTTGTCCAGTCAGCAACGGACCTAAGGGATAAAGTTCTATATATTACTAAGCCATTCCCGTCTAACACTACACATGCCTGATAAAAGCAGAATAAAAAAAGTATTGCAGGATGGTTACTGACATTAGATTGTACATGGTAGCACTCTCCTGAAAGTTTTCTCAGCATCTTCACCAGCTCCATACCAATTTGCCAAATATATTTTACATAACGCATTTCATAAATGTTTTACTTGCCATACTGGTCCTACTTGGTCATGGGTGTGTCAACCATATTTATTTGCCAAACTCAAATATATTTTACACAACACATTTCATAAATGTTTTACTTACCATACTGGTCCTACTTGGTCATGGGTGTGTCATTCTCAAGCTGCATGTTACCAATCCTGCATACCTCTCCTTACGCCAGTCGAGAACAACGCAATGCCCTCCTCAGGTGAACGGCATCCCTTGTGAACATCTTCCGCGGTGTTGCTGTCATAGCAGATTGTTGATCCACTGACCTTGTGCATCAAGCCCAAGGAGAGAAAATGCAAATAGATTGCTACTGATGCTTGACAGATGTATTGGAAGACTACATATCATTTGCATTACCTGGTTAGACCAAAATCTTCACTCCTATCCACAGGGGCATTATTCTGTTCATTAGGAAAGTTAATTCTCATAACCATGATCCCAAACAGTCTATCTGGACGTGTACGGCATACGGATAGTTCTTTTTATATCTTGCAAGTACTAATACAGTCTTCAAAATGAGCTACTACTTGGCATACCGTCTTCAAAATGAGCTACTACTTGGCTTGCTGACATGCTCCCTGACAGTTATTCACCAAATATGAAACAATATCAAAATTCTCAAATTCCCTAAACAAAATGTCATATTAATACACCAGACAAAGTTCTTTTTCCATCTTGTAAGTACTAAAACTGTCTAAGATACCAAGTTCCAGAATTTTAGAACTAAATATGAAAAATATCTGTAGCACTCATGTCCCACACCTGTCCTTGCAATGTGATAATGACTTGTAGTAATGTGAATGCGTCAGTTGCCAATGATTTTAATTGACAAGTGTTAATGACTCTACTGTAACTGCACAAATGTGATAATCACCTACATGTCCTGACTGCAAAATCCTGCATGCTCAAACAAAAGGTGATGGTTTCCTCAAAAGGAAATGTGGAGCCATCATTACATTCATGGTGCAAGTATTCTGTAAGATTGAGTCATTACCATCTGCCAGGAAAAGCCAGCTACAAGCAGTATTGCTTGACACTTACACAACCATACCAACTATTTTTATGCAAACACACCCTGGTTAACTACAAAAAAGGTTAAGTACAGCACATAAGTAATCACAGAAATGGTCTGGCCAATATCTTTTCTGTAAGGCATGCCAAACTCCCATAATATATGCGGTCAAGTATTTTATAGATTTTCTGCCTTTGCCTGCAAAGAAAAATTGCCCCTGTCAGCTGTGTATGCAGAAGCACCAAATGAGTAAACTTTTGCCGTGTGGTCACTTCAGCAGTCTGACTATGTATGCACAGTCACTTCCCTGATGCACAATGAAGCATTTCCCCAAGTAACGTCTGTTAGTATGCCCAGGTATACACATGCACCAGCATGAGACATTCACCCAAGCAACCACCCTCAGTAAAATATATTGAGGTATGCTCAATCGCCAAAATGAAACATTCCACCAAATGACCCTTCAGTAACATTTGCTATTATGTGCAACCACAAAAATGAAGCATTCCCCCAAGTGACCTGTTTAATAAAACGATGCATTGCCAAGTGCCAGAATGAAATCTTTCAAGTGACCTTTCAGTAACCTGTACTGGTATGTACGTGCACCAAAACAAAACATTCATCCAAGCAATCTCATCTCAACTGTAATGCATTTTCTTGCCAAACAACATTCTTTAATTTCTCAAGTTACTTTGCCGGGAACAGCTCAGCCACTATCTTGCAATAATTATACAACAAAACTGAGCTCAGCCACTGTCTTGCAATAATTATACAACAAAACTGAATTGTTGGCTTGATTCTTTGCATTGTTGAATGACTTTGCTCCCCTTATTTCATATTGCCTCATTGATCTGCATGATATAAGGGAGTTTTTGAACTGGAAATGGCACCAGTTTCAAGAATCTGGACACTGACCACTGAACTATCCTCTCTCTTGCAAGCAGTAATTGTCTCTCAAGACAGTGAAGCAAAGAAAAAGCGGAAACAGAATGCTTGTTCAAGCAAACCTGTAGTACTATATTTCTGTATTTTTTTAACGTGGTTCTCAAGCGTATTGCGTACATTAGTCTTTTAATACAAAACACTGTTCTGCAATTTCCGATTACAGAAGCCCATTGACATGCTGTCCGCTATACTGTCCTCTCATTCTTACAAAATTTAACAGGAAAATTTCAAGTATTTATCTCCTGTTGTGTATGCTTTAGGCAAGTTATTGATGTTCCTGGAGTGTAAGCACAAAGTGAAACTCCATACACGTAGTTGTGCATGCAGATGGAATACTGACTATAATATTGTGCATTTTTCTGAGTGTGTGAGATGTGAAAAAGGCAAAAAAAAAAATGAAGAACCTGGCATTAAGGCATCGGTACCATATACTGTTTGAATCGGACATCTTCTTGTGTTCTAGTTGTACATTCTGGGATTAACCTGCAGAGTGTTGCTCAAAAAGTATTGCATCAAATGGATAACTCCAGAAGGGCAAAGTAAGCTTGTAGGTAACAGAATAGTGGGCTAAATTCATCATCCCCAAGAATTCTGTGTTAAATTATATTTTTTCAACTAGCTATAGGTGAGGTATTTTGCCATTCTAGAACATTCCCCTTGGATACTTGCTAAACTTTCATCTGCCCTCATGCTGAGCAGGTAACTGTGCAAATCTATGTCTTTTGGATTAGACAGCATTCCTTTATCTGGAGAAATGTATTGATTTGCTGTGCCATGAAGGATTAGGTCTTGCCTTGAGTCTCTGGAGAGCAATGCATGTAGTATTCTCTTGCAGCATGTTCAGATTGTGTGACTTAGTGCTTTTCTTGATGTTCGTGTTTCACTGTTGCAGTCACTACACTTGGGTTATCCTACCGTCGGGCGGTCCCACAGTCTGCCAGAGTTCAAAGTCTTGGTCTAGCGTCGGTTGCTGTCGCTTCTTCCCTGACAGTACGCCAGGGGTATACAAGATGCAGCAAACACCATTTTCTTCAGTCTTTCTTGCTGCGCAGTGCCCGAAGCAAAAGCAGTTCACAAGTGCCAGTCGTCCGACTGAGATTTTCGAATTCGAATTTCAGAACTGAAGCCTTCAATAAAGCCAAGTACCCCGTTGAAACTTTTCTTGCCTCAGACCGATGTCAGTAAGAGTTAATTGCATTTCTTGTGGGAAGCAAATACCTCAAGGATTTTCATTCTTACTGTATTCCATGCCTAGGCCCAGACCACGATGTCACTAGTCGGTTTTGTGCTAGATTTAACAAGCGCCACTATTAAGTCTTATTTTACTCCACCATACCCTCAAGCATCCCATCACCCCCCCCACTCACTCATTATCCTTCCCAAATTCCACTCCCCCTACTCGCACTCTATCCTTCCAAAATTCCACTCCCTGCTTCCCTTCCTCTAACTCCTCCGCCTCTTCTGCTACCCAACCTTTACCCCAAACACCTCCACCCTCCAACTCTCCCTCTCCATCTCCCAACCCCACTCCCCTCTTTTTCTCCCGTACCAACATCTGCTATAAAACTCCTTCTCAAACTGAAACCTGGTACCAACGCCCCTGATAACATACCTTCCTACTTTCTCAGTATAGCTGCTGAAACGCTTGCATATCCCATTAGCATCCTAATCAACCGCTCCCTAAAAGAATGCACAGTTCCCCAAATTTGGAAACAGGCTTATATTATTCCACTCCACAAAGGGGGCAACAATAACTTTAGTCCCATAGCCATCCTGTCCCCTATTTCAAAAATCCTAGAAAAATGTGTTCAACTTAACTTCTTCCTCATCTCCTAGACAACCACCTTATATCTCCCACACAACATGGCTTCAGACCCAACCACAGCACAATGACTGCCCTCCTTTCCTTCCTAGAAACAGTAAATAGAGCTTGTGATTCTGGCTTAATTGTTTCTACATTGCTACTAGACCTCTCCAAAGCCTTCGATACCATCTCGCATAGCCTACTCATTACTAAGCTCTCTGAACTTAACCTTTCTTCTTCCTCCTTGAATTGGTTCTCTAGTTACCTATCCAACCGAAATCAAGCAGTAAAATGGAAAAAAACTACCTCCTCATTTCTTAGTACCCCCACAGGTGTTCCACAAGGCTCCATTCTCTGTCCTGTTCTCCAACATATTTATAAATGACTTTCACAATTCACTCCCTTTCTCAAACATCATCCAATATGCAGATGATTCAACAATCATTTGCTCGGCCACCTCTATCACTACACTTCAAAAACTAACTCAGGATGCTTTCTCCACAACAGAGCAATGGATGTTAAACCATCTTGCTCTTAATGCCAAGACCAAACTTATGATCTTTACTCCCTCTAAAGCTACTTCTCTCAATATGAATACATTTTCAATCATTAGCCAGAATAACTCACCCCTAGAATTGGTGTCTGACACCAAACTACTAGTGGTACAAATTGACAACCAACTTAAATTTACCTCTCACCTACAAAAAAACATCAAAAAGATCCATCAAAAACTTGGTATGCTTTATAGACAATGCATACCTCACCTCTGCCACTAGAACAACTCTCGCTACATCCTTCCTTATCCCCTCCCTTCTCTATGGCGCCCCACTCCTAACTAACATTAAATCCTCTCTCAAAAAACAACTTTCCTCTTGCTACAATAAAATTGCAAAATTCGCCACTAGCCACAAGTCTTCTACCCACCACTGTGTTTCCCTCCAGAAACTAAAATGGCTAGAGCTTCCTAATCAACTAACTTACACACAACTAACTCTAGCCCACAAGCTTATCCTTAATCCCTCCCTCTGTCCTTCCCTATCTTCTGCTTTTAATATGCACCTACCCAATAGAGTATTAAGATCAAACAGTCAAAACCTACTCAAAGTACATAAACCTACACATCCTCCAGGCAAAAACCTTCTATCCTTCAACCTAGCTTGCCTCTGGAACTCCCTTCCCCCACTCATCCGCACCACCTCACACTGCTTTCAAAAAATCCCTTCATACACACCTGACATCACATTGGGAATGCTCCTGCTCCCACCCTACATAACCTACTCTTCACCTACTCCAGGCTCTGCTCACATCTTTAATCAACCAGACAAGTCCACATAAATAATTGACTCCATATCCCTCCTCTTCCCCCACTTCAAGTCATTGTACCTCCTCTTCCTTTCTAGTAACCTGTTCTCTTGATCTACTCTGCATAAATGGATAAGCTCATGTTAAATAGTAATTCATTTTCCTGCAATGTATTTTAAATGCACACTTGCTGTACTACTTGATATTGCTTTATCTTTAACTGTTGTACCTATTGTTAAACTTTGTTTGTATCTAAGAATGTATGTTCAAAATTACAAAAATATATTTTTTGGAGCTTTTCTCCCCAGGACTCCATTGAAAACGGGTTCATTATGGCCCAATGGACTATCCTGGTAAACCAACTACAATAAATAAATTATTTTGGCCAAAGGTTCAATTATACCATGCCGTCGGAACAGACAGGAATACACAACACGCACACTGATAAGGACAGGCATCAGAGGTCCAAAACTGACTCTTCTAGGCCAGTCGCCAGTTCTCAGTGAGGTGCTTTTGCAGCCCCTGACACCCGCTAGCTGAGAGCCACAGGCCGACTCCCACGTGGAGATTTCTAGGCTTCTGGAAACTCAAGGTATTGGGCCTACAGAAATTAACCCCTCAGATGGGTCCATAGCCGCTGAGCAAGCATCGGCTTCTGATGGTGTGTTTAGACCTTCACAGCTTGCCATCAAAACAACAACAAAGTCTAAAACTCCATTAAAGACAAACAAGTACAGCATTCACCTGGACAGGCCTCCATGCCTAAAAAGTAGATGCTCAAAATGGCCGAAGACCCAATTACTCTGATCAGGGGTTCCCATCCCCTTCCTGATAAAAGGCCTAGTCAGGATACAGACTGATTCCTCTGACCAGGTTTCCATTTCTTCTGATTCCTCTTCAGACCAGGGATACTCTTTACCCCCCTATGAGGACTCTGATGCTGAAGAATCAATCCATTCAGCCTCTCCTCCTGAGGATTACTCTTTTGGGGAAACTTTACATAGGAGAGCCATGATTATTCATAATCCAAGAAAAGGCTTGGATTTTCTTTTATGGCCTCAGCACAGGCCCCTTGCTATTCCGCCTGTGTTGGATATTGTGGATGATGTGTTCTCTGAATCCGGTTTAACCCCTGATTCTTTTGCCCCCAGCACCAATCAAGCCAGATAGGTACTACAGAGTCTCGGACTCAAATTTCTTTATAAAAACCCTGCTGCTGACCCAGAAACTATTTCCCAGGGTCCCAAAGGGGCAAAGGCTTCCACTGCTAAAAATCCAGTTCCCTCTGGCAGGGATTCTAGATCATTAGATAGAAGGTGGAAGAAAGTTTACACTTCTGAAACTCTAGCAGTAAGGGCTTTAAATTGCCAGTTCCACATGCTTAAATACAAACAATATTTAATGTCGAAACAGAAAATGCTTACAAGCTCAGAAGGTCCTGACTAAGGAAATGCAGGATTTATTGCATGCAGCTGAACAAGTGTGAAAACGTACTCTGCAATGTGGTTTTGATTCATTAGAGGCTTCTTGTAGAGCCGCAGTTAAAGGATCTGTGATTCGAAGGCATGCTTGGTTAAAAGAACAAGATTTACCTGATCATGTTGAGGCAAAATTACTGGATGCTCCTTTACAGCATGATATCTTGTTTGGTGTTAAGGCAGAAGAGGTATTAAAGAAAATGGATGTTAAGGCAAAATCTATGCAAACAATGAAGGATTTCTTACAGGTACAGCCACCTCGATTTAGCAGAAATTGGCCTTCTAAAAATTGGTCCTTTCCAGTGTCAGACCACAGAGGCCGATACAGACACCCAAGAGGCAGATCTCAGCCCCAAGGCTCTTTGCTTCCTCCCCAAAAGGAGGAGATGAGTCGCAACCTTGTAGGAAATGGTCCCAATGACTTCCCCCTTCAAATGCCAAGCACTTACCTTTTGGCAGCAGCTCCCTTAGGGGGAAAACTAGCACTTTTTTCACAAAATTGGCATATAATCACCCAAGACAAATGGGTTCTGAATGTTGTCTCAAGGTTACAGGTTCCACTTTCACTCTACCGAGGCCAAAAGGAATGCCAGATCTGCCACAATTCAATGGGCAGAGGCACAAAAACAAATTACAGCCCTCATGGACATGAGAGCTAAGTGCCACAACAGGAACAAGGGCAAGGATTTTACTCTAGACTTTTCTTGGTCCCCAGAAAGGACAAAGCTTGGAGACCCATACTGGACGTATCTACTCTAAATACTTAACTGGATGTTCCGAAATTCAAAATGTTGACACTACAGCAACTTCTTCCCATGCTGGGCAAGGCGGCTTGGCTTGTTACTTTGGACCTCAGAGGCATACCTGCATGTCCCAATCAGACAAAATTGCAGAACATACCTCAGGTTCATAGCTGGCACAATGCAATGTTCTTCATCTCACATTGCTGCAGTCCTTACACTTGGGTAGTCCGCTGTCCTCTGTCGGCCCGAATATCAAAGTATAAGGCTGACGTCGGTCAAGGCGCATTTGACTGACATCAGGACGTCAGGGTACAAATGCGCATGACCGACGTCATATCCTCAGTCTTTTTTGCCGCATGGTCCGATGCAGAAGCAGTATTGCAAGTGCCGGTTGGCGTTCTGAAATTTTTCGATTCCGGAGTTTCAGACAGTCAAAGTTGGCTAAGTACCCCGTTGGGGAATATTTTAGTTTTTTCTTGCCTCAGTGGTTTACCGGATGTCAGAAAAAGTGAATAATTGTATTTCTTGTGGGAAACAGATACCGCATAGAGACTATCATACTTTGTGTATTCCTTGTTTAGGGCCTGAGCACGACGTTGTTGGGTGTCGCTCTTGTGCTAGATTTAATAAGCGCACTATAAAGAGGAGATTAGATTGTGCCAGGTTAGTCTTTGGGAAGCGGTGCAATTATAAAATGCCGTTGGATGCTCCGACGCCCGCTTCTTCAAAAAGCGCAAGGACAAAGCAGTGAAGCCTAGGCTAGAAGAACCGTCCGTACTGGATGCCGGGTTCTTTAGAGGTGTCGGTGGAGCGGTGGTTCCACCGGAGGTTTCTTTGGTATCCCAGGGAGACCTTGTTATTGCAGGATGTGGCCTCAGGAGGCAGGTCAGGGTGATGGGGCTTCTCAGGTTACTATACTCCCTCCTGCCTAGGGTGGTTAGGCCCTCTCCTTCTGTTTCCAAGGCTTCTCCTAGAGGCAGGCCAGGTTTAGCTTCAGTTGGTGTCACCCCTAGTTCTTCTGGAACTGTGCCCAAGAAGCATATGCTTAAAATGGCAGAAGATTTGATTACTCTGATTAGGGTTCTTTGCCCCTCCTGATAAGAGACCTAGGGTGGAGCCTGAGCTAGGGAGTTTTGAGCAGGCTTCGGATGTTTCAGAGTCTTCGGCTGAAGACTTGCAGGAGTACTCTCCTTATTCTGATTCTGATGTGGATGATTCTACTCCTTCTGCTTCTCCTCCTGAGGATTTTTCTTTTTCAGAAACTTTTCATTCCATGAGGGAGCATTTTAAGTGGGAAGGTCAGGACTTCTCTGATTCCAGGAAAAGGCTTAGGGAATTTTTGTTTTTACCCCAGCATAGGCCTTTGGCTATACCTCCTGTTTTGGATGTAGTGGAAGATGTTTTTACAGAGGCTTCTCTTAATCCTGATTCTTTGCCTCCTGCTCCTGTTAAACCGGATAGGTATTACAGGGTGCCTGAAGTTCATAAATATCTTTTTAAGAGTCCTAGGGCAGACCCAGAAACTGTTAGCCAGGGGCCTAAAGGTGTTAAGGCTTCTGTTGTCAAGAATCCGGTTCCTGCAGATAAAGAAGCCAGGGCCTTGGATAGATGGGGAAAGAAAGTTTATGCTTCCACTCTAGCTATGAGGGCTTTGAATTGCCAGTTTCACATGTTAAAATACCAAAACTATCTCCTTTCACAGTTGAAGTCTAAGGTTGATGCTCTGGCGGAAGGTATTGATTGTAAAGAGTTACAAGATTTAGTACATGTTTCTGAACAGGTGGGTAAGCATTCTTTGCAATGTGGTTTTGATGCTGTGCAGGCCTCGTCTAGGGTGGCTGCCACTGGGTCAGTTCTTCGCAGGCACGCCTGGCTGAGGGATCAAAATTTATCTGACCATGTTAAAACTAGGATTTTAGATGCTCCTTTACAATCTGATGTGTTTGGTTCTCCTGTTGAGGCAGTTTTAAAGAAAATGGAAGACAAGGCTAAGTCTATGCAGACTGTTAAAGATTTTTTGCAGGTGCAGCCTCCAAAGTTTAGTAGAAATTGGCCTGCTAAAGGGTGGACGTATCCTTCTTATGGTTCCCAGTCTAGGGGTAGATCTAGACGTGGTAGGGGCAGAGCTCAGGGCTCTTTCAGGCCTAGAACAGGGAGTTCTCCTGCACAGTCTTCAGGTGAGGGCAGGGGTCAGTCCTTTCGTAAACAGACCCAATGACCTACCTTTTCAGCTGCCAGAGCCTTCTCGTCTGGCAGCACCTTTGGGAGGAAGGTTGGCACTTTTCAAGGAAAATTGGAGTTTAATTACCCAAGACAGATGGGTATTGGATATCATACACCAAGGTTACAGGTTTTATTTCCATACCTTGCCTCCTTTCAGAGGCGTGCCAGACTTTCCTCCTCAACAAAGAATAGAGGCTCACAAGCAAATTTCTCTGTTACTTCAACTAGGGGCCATACAGCCGGTCCCTATGCCAGAAGTGGGCCTAGGATTTTATTCTCGCCTGTTCCTAGTACCAAAGAAGGGGAACATGTGGAGACCAATTTTGGATTTATCTATCCTCAACACTTATCTGGACATTCCCAAGTTCAAAATGTTGACGTTACAACAGCTTTTACCTCTGCTGGGCAAAGATCATTGGATGGTAACTTTGGATCTCAAGGAGGCTTACCTTCATGTTCCTATCAGACTAAGTTGCAGGAAGTATCTGCGTTTTCGAGCTGGGACTTCTCACTATCAGTTCTCTGCATTGCCCTTTGGCTTATCTACTGCGCCCAGAGTGTTCACGAAAGTTCTGGCTCCAGTGATAGCTTTCTTCAGGCTAAAAGGAATACAGATCTATCCTTATTTGGATGACTGCCTGATACTGGCTCAAGGAAGGGAAGAGCTTCTTCATCATTTGGAATGTGATAGCAGTGCTAAGATGCCTGGGGTATTCTGTGAACGAAATAAAGTCCAGTCTAGTACCCTCTCAGGACATGTGCTTTCTGGGTGTAAGACTGGATACAGCATCCCAGATGGCCTTTTTAACCCCAGACAAACAAGAGTCTTTCCCTTTACTTCCATCAACTATCTCATCAGTCCGGGCTGACTGCAAGGACAGTCCTTCAAGCCTTAGGGTTCATGGCATCTTGTATTCTGGTGCTTCCCAATGCCAAACTGCATATGAGGAAGCTGCAATGGTATCTCAAAAATGTATGGACACAGCACTGCCAGGATCTGGACACTGTCATTCAAATAATACCTTGCATTCAAAAGGAATTTTTGTGGTGGGCTCAGGAATGTCACCTAAACAAGGGACTCTCTGTGACCCGGCCAGAGGAGAGTCAGATTTTAACGACTGATGCCTCAGACAAAGCTTGGGGAGCTCATCTAAATGGAAAGTGGATACAAGACAGGTGGCCTGCCAGACTACAACATCTACATATCAACCTGAAGGAGATGTTAGCAGTCCAGTTTGCATTAATAGCTTTCAAGGATTTACTTCTTCCAGGGCAGGTGTTGATTCTAACAGACAACACAACTGTCATGTGGTACATCAACAAGCAAGGGGGAACACATTCTTATCCTCTATGCAGGCAAGCAATGATTTTGTGGGAGACTGAGCTGTAAACTGAGAGCAATCTTCAGGCAAGGTTTCTGCCAGGAGCACAGAACTCCTTAGCAGATGTGTTGAGCAGACGAATTATGGATCCCCACGAGTGGAAATTGGATCCTCATGTATTTCAGAAATTGACAGTGTCATGGGGAACTCCAGACATAGATCTGTTCGCTTCTCCACTAAACCATCAGCTGCCAAAGTTTTGCATAAAAAGGTTTCATCCCACAGCTTGGAAAGTGGATGCTCTTTCTTTCAATTGGAGCAATCTTCATGTGTATGCCTTTCCACCTCTGCCTCTCCTCCCAAAGGTACTTCTCAAGGTCAGACAGGACAAGCCAAGGATGATTTTAATAGCTCCAGATTGGCCTCGACAGCACTGGTACCCATTACTGAGAAGTCTGGTACGGAAGCCTCCATGGCCTTTGCCTTAGATTCCACACCTGTTGTCACAGGACGACAGCCATTTGCTCAATGTCAAACTTCATTCTCTTCACCTAACAGCCTGGCATATTCTGTTTTGAACCATAAAGGGTCTCAACTTCCACGTTTTGAATGTGATTTTGGAAGCTAGAAGGCCTAGTACAAGGAAAGTGTACGCAGATAAATGGAAGAGATTTTTATTTTGGAGTGCAGCAAAGGATTTTGATGTTTCTGAGCCTAATTTAAGTGTGGCTCTTCAATATCTTACCGAGTTACTGGACAAAGGTTTGTCCTCTTCTATTAAGGTTCATGCTGCAGCAATTTCAGCTCACTATGAATGTGACCCTCCATTGTTTTCTCATCCTTTGTTCAAGCAATTTCTTAGAGGGGCAAAGAATATAAGACCCCCACGTAGAGCTCCTACTCCTGCTTGGGATCTCAATTTTGTGTTGGAGAAACTCACTCTATAACCTTTTGAGCCTGCAGCTACTTCTGAGTTGAAATATTTATCATGGAAGACTGCTTTTTTGTTGGCCATTACCTCTGCAAGAAGGGTTTCTGAATTACAGGCCCTTATGGCGGTTGAGCCTTTCTTGATTTTCCATAAGGATAGGGTATATTTAGCACTAATCCTTCCTTTATGCCTAAGGTGGTTTCTAGTGTGGCTTTAAACCAAACTATTCATTTGCCTACTTTTTATGCAAATCCCCAAAATAAAGGGGAAAAGATTTTGCACACTTTAGATGTACACAGGCAGTTGCGATATTATTTAGACAGAACTAAAGGGTTCAGGCAGTCTCAGCAGTTGTTTGTTTCTTTTGCTTTGAGTTCTCAGGGCAAGCCTGTGTCAAAACAAACTATTTCTAAGTGGATTGGGTTTTGCATTGTTTCTGTTATTCCCATCATGGCAAGGAGATTCCAGCTGGGATTAGGCCTCATTCCACTAGGGCTACTGCCACTTCGACAGCCTTTTGAGGGGAGTGGCAACCAAGGATATTTTGGAGGCAGCTACTTGGAGTTCAGTGCATACTTTCTCTAGGCATTATCACCTGCCACTTTACTCTAAATCCAGGGCTGGTTTTGCCACTGCTGTTTTGCAGGGCATTTTGGCAGCTCCTGCTTCCTTGTAGTTTGGCCGTCCTCCCTTACCTCTGCTTTGGGATTCTACCCAAGTGTAAGGACTGCAGCAATGTGAGATGAAGAACATAGTACAGTTTTGTACCTACCATAAATGTAGATGTTCGAAGATCCACATTGCTGCAGTCCAATTTACCCTCCCTCCTTCCCCTCTGTAGTTAGTGTGGGTTGGGTTGTAAATATTGTGTATATTGTATATATTGTACATATAATTAGTGCAAGGGTGGTTGGTTGGTTGTTTGCTGTCTTTTGGTTTTGACCTTTATTTTTAGGGTCTTCTGACATCTGGGGCAAGAAAAGACTGAGGATATGACGTGGGTCATGCCCATTTGTACCCTGACGTCCTGATGTCAGTCAAATGCGCCTTGACCGACGTCAGCCTTATACTTTGCTGCAGTCCTTCCACTTGGGTAGTCCGCTGTCCTCTGTCGGCCCGAATATCAATGTGGATCTTCGAACATCTACATTTATGGTAGGTACAAAACTGTACTTTACCAATTATCTGCACTGCCCTTTGGCTTATCTACTGTGCCCAGGGTCTTCACAAAATGCCTGCCTGGCACCAGTAATTGCATTTTGCAGACAAAAAGGAATTCAAATATATCCCTACTTGGACGACTGTCTTATTCAAGCAGAGAGCAAGGACATTCTTCTAAAGCATCTGGCGTTTGCAAAAAGATTGCTAATTTTCCTAGGGTACACAGTAAACAAAGTCAAAACTAGTGCCCTCACAAGGGATAATATTCCTGGGTGCCAGCTTAAATACAACTGCCCAGATGGCTTATCTCACGCCAGACAAGCAAAGACAACCGACTCTGTACTTTCAATTGATGGGAACAAAAACCCAACTCCCTGCAAGAAAAATTCTGCAGGCCTTGGGGTTCATGGTGTCCTGCATACTACTACCATATGCCAGACTGCATATGAGGAAATTACAATGGTACCTAAAGTGTTTGGACTCAACAGTGTCTGTTTGGAAACAGTAATACCACTTATTCCCTGCCTACAACAGGAGTTTTGATGGTGGGCACAGGCATGTCACTACGAGGAACAGCCTTTCATTTTACCCACAGCCAGGTAGACACTAACAGATGCCTCTGATTACGCCTGGGGAGCACACTGCAGGAAAATGCATTTGGTCTGCGGCCCACTTGCCCTGAATACATCTTCACATCAATCAAGATGTGAAAAAGGCAAAAAAAAAATGAAGAACCTGTTAAGGCATCTGTGCCATATACTGTTTGAATCGGACCTCTTCTTGTGTTCTAGTTGTACATTCTGGGATTAACCTGCAGAGTGTTGCTCTAAGTATTTCATCAAATGGATAACTCCAGAAGGGCAAAGTAAGCTTTTAGGTAACAATAGTGGGCTAAATTCATCACCCCCAAGAATTCTGTGTTAAATTATATTTTTTCAACTAGCTATAGGTGAGGTATTTTGCCATTCTAGAACATTCCCCTTAGATACTTGCTAAACTTTCATCTGCCCTCATGCTGAGCAGGTAACTGTGCAAATCTGTCTTTTGGATTAGACAGCATTCCTTTATCTGGAGAAATTTATTGATTTGCTGTGCCATGAAGGATTAGGTCTTGCCTTGAGTCTCTGGAGAGCAATGCATGTAGTATTCTCTTACAGCATGTTCAGATTGTGTGACTTAAGTGCATAGTGCTTTTCTTGATGTTCGTGTTTCACTGCTGCAGTCATTACACTTGGGTTATCCTACCGTCGGGCGGTCCCACAGTCTGCCAGAGTTCAAAGTCTTGGTCTGGCGTCGGTTGCTGTCGCTTCTTCCCTGACAGTACGCCAGGGGTATACAAGATGCAGCCAACACCATTTTCTTCAGTCTTGCTGCGCAGTGCCTGAAGCAAAAGCAGTTCACAAGTGCCAGTCGGCCGACTGCTGAGATTTTCGAATTCGAATTTCAGAACTGAAGCCTTCAATAAAGCCAAGTAGCCCGTTGAAACTTTTTCTTGCCTCAGACCGATGTCAGGAAGAGTTAATTGCATTTCTTGTGGGAAGCAAATACCTCCAGGATTTTCATTCTTACTGTATTCCATGCCTAGGCCCAGACCACGATGTCACTAGTCGGTTTTGTGCTAGATTTAACAAGCGCACTATTAAAACGTCTTATTTTACTCCACCATACCCTCAAGCATCCCATCACCCCCCCACTCGCTCATTATCCTTCCCAAATTCCACTCCCCCCACTCGCACTCTATCCTTCCAAAATTCCACTCCCTGCTTCCCTTCCTCTAACTCCTCTGCCTCTTCTGCTACCCAACCTTTACCCCAAACACCTCCACCCTCCAACTCTCCCTCTCCCAACCCCACTCCCCTCTCTTTTTCTCCCGTACCAACATCTACTATAAAACTCCTTCTCAAACTGAAACCTGGTACCAATGCCCCTGATAACATGCCTTCCTACTTTCTCAGTATAGCTGCTGAAACACTTGCATATCCCATTAGCATCCTAATCAACCGCTCCCTAAAAGAATGCACAGTTCCCCAAATTTGGAAACAGGCTTATATTATTCCACTCCACAAAGGGGGCAACAACAACAATGTCACTAACTTTCGTCCCATAGCCATCCTGTCCCCTATTTCAAAAATCCTAGAAAAATGTGTTCAACTTCAACTTCTTCCTCATCTCCTAGACAACCACCTTATCTCCCACACAACATGGCTTCAGACCCAACCACAGCACAATGACTGCCCTCCTTTCCTTCCTAGAAACAGTAAATAGAGCTCGTGAATCTGGCTTAATTGTTTCTACATTGCTACTAGACCTCTCCAAAGCCTTCGATACCATCTCACATAGCCTACTCATTACTAGGCTCTCTGAACTTAACCTTTCTTCTTCCTCCTTGAATTGGTTCTCTAGTTACCTATCCAACCGAAATCAAGCAGTAAAATGGAAAAAAACTACCTCCTCATTTCTTAGTACCCCCACAGGTGTTCCACAAGGCTCCATTCTCGGTCCTGTTCTCCAACATATTTATAAATGACTTTCACAATTCACTCCCTTTCTCAAACATTATCCAATATGCAGATGATTCAACAATCATTTGCTCAGCCACCTCCATCACTACACTTCAAAAACTAACTCAGGATGCTTTCTCCACAACAGAACAATGGATGTTAAAAAAACATCTTGCTCTTAATGCCTCCAAGACCAAACTTATGATCTTTTCTCTCAATATGAATGCATTTTCAATCATTAGCCAAAATAACTCACCCCTAGAATTGGTGTCAGACACCAAACTACTAGGGGTACAAATTGACAACCAACTTAAATTTACCTCTCACCTACAAAAAAACATCAAAAAGACCCATCAAAAACTTGGTATGCTTTATAGACAAAATGCATACCTCACCTCTGCCACTAGAACAACTCTAGCTACATCCTTCCTTATCCCCTCCCTTCTCTATGGCGCCCCACTCCTAACTAACATTAAATCCTCTCTCAAAAAACAACTTTCCTCTTGCTACAATAAAATTGCAAAATTCGCCACTAGCCACAAGTCTTCTACCCACCACTGTTTCCCTCCAGAAACTAAAATGGCTAGAGCTTCCTAATCAACTAACTTACACACAACTAACTCTAGCCCACAAGCTTATCCTTAATCCCTCCCTCTGTCCTTCCCTATCTTCTGCTTTTAATATGCACCTACCCAATAGAGTATTAAGATCAAACAATCAAAACCTACTAAAAGTACATAAACCTACACATCCTCCAGGCAAAAACCTTCTATCCTTCAACCTAGCTCGCCTCTGGAACTCCCTTCCCCCACTCATCCGCACCACCTCTAATCACACTGCTTTCAAAAAATCCCTTCATACACACCTGACATCACATTGGGAATGCTCCTGCTCCCACCCTACATAACCTACTCTTCACCTACTCCAGGCTCTGCTCACATATTTAATCAACCAGACAAGTCCACATAAATAATTGACTCCATATCCCTCCTCTTCCCCCACTTCAAGTCATTGTACCTCCTCTTCCTTTCTAGTAACCTGTTCTCTTAATCTACTCTGCATAAATGGATAAGCTCATGTTAAATAGTTAATTCATTTTCCTGCAATGTATTTTAAATGCACACTTGCTGTACTACTTGATATTGCTTTATCTTTAACTGTTGTACCTATTGTTAAACTTTGTATCTAAGAATGTATGTACAAAATTACAAAAATATATTTTTTGGAGCTTTTCTCCCCAGGACTCCATTGAAAACGGGTTCATTATGGCCCAATGGACTATCCTGGTAAACCAACTACAATAAATAAATAATTTTGGCCAAAGGTTCAATTATACCATGCCGTCGGAACAGACAGAAATACACAACACACAGACTGAGGACAGGCATCAGAGGTCCAAAACTGACTCTTCTAGGCCAGTCGCCAGTTCTCAGTGAGGCGCTTTTGCAGCCCCTGACACCCGCTAGCTGAGAGCCACAGGCAGACTCCCACGTGGAGATTTCTAGGCTTCTGGAAATTCAAGGTATTGGGCCTACAGAAATTAACCCCTCAGATGGGTCCATAGCCGCTGAGCAGGCATCGGCTTCTGATGGTGTTTTCAGACCTTCACAGCTTGCCATCAAAACAACAACCAAGTCTAAAACTCCATTAAAGACAAAAGTACAGCATTCAACTGGACAGGCCTCCATGCCTAAAAAGTAGATGCTCAAAATGGCCGAAGACCTAATTACTCTGATCAGGGGTTCCCATCCCCTTCCTGATAAAAGGCCTAGTCAGGATACAGACTGATTCCTCTGACCAGGTTTCCATTTCTTCTGATTCCTCTTCAGACCAGGGATACTCTTTACCCCCCTATGAGGACTCTGATGCTGAAGAATCAATCCATTCAGCCTCTCCTCCTGAGGATTACTCTTTTGGGGAAACTTTACATACCATGAAGGAGCATTTCCATTGGGAGAGCCATGATTCATAATCCAAGAAAAGGCTTGGATTTTCTTTTATGGCCTCAGCACAGACCCCTTGCTATTCCGCCTGTGTTGGATATTGTGGATGATGTGTTCTCTGAATCCGGTTTAACCCCTGATTCTTTTGCCCCCAGCACCAATCAAGCCAGATAGGTACTACAGAGTCTCTGACTCAAAAAACCCTGCTGCTGACCCAGAAACATTTCCCAGGGTCCCAAAGGGGAAAAGGCTTCCACTGCTAAAAATCCAGTTCCCTCTGACAGGGATTCTAGATCATTAGATAGAAGGTGGAAGAAAGTTTACACTTCTGAAACTCTAGCAGTAAGGGCTTTAAATTGCCAGTTCCACATGCTTAAATACAAACAATATTTAATGTCGAAACAGAAAATGCTTACAAGCTCAGAAGGTCCTGACTAAGGAAATGCAGGATTTATTGCATGCAGCTGAAGTGTGAAAACGTACTCTGCAATGTGGTTTTCATTAGAGGCTTCTTGTAGAGCCGCGGTTACAGGATCTGTGATTCGAAGGCATGCTTGGTTAAAACAAGATTTACCTGATCATGTTAAGGCAAAATTACTGGATGCTCCTTTACAGCATTATCTTGTTTGGTGTTAAGGCAGAAGAGGTATTAAAGAAAATGGATGTTAAGGCAAAATCTATGCAAACAATGAAGGATTTCTTACAGGTACAGCCACCTCGATTTAGCAGAAATTGGCCTTCTAAAAATTGGTCCTTTCCAGTGTCAGACCACAGAGGCAGATACAGACACCCAAGAGGCAGATCTCAGCCCCAAGGCTCTTTGCTTCAACCCCAAAAGGAGGAGATGAGTCGCAACCTTGTAGGAAATGGTCCCAATGACTTCCCCCTTCAAATGCCAAGCACTTGCCTTTTGGCAGCTCCCTTAGGGGGAAAACTAGCACTTTTTTCACAAAATTAGCATATAATCACCCAAGACAAATGGGTTCTGAATGTTGTCTCAAGGTTACAGGTTCCACTTTCACTCTACCAAGGCCAAAAGGAATGCCAGATCTGCCACAATTCAATGGGCAGAGGCACAAAAACAAATTACAGCCCTCATGGACATGAGAGCTATTCAAAGTGCCACAACAGGAACAAGGGCAAGGATTTTACTCTAGACTTTTCTTTGTCCCCAGAAAGGACAAAGCTTGGAGACCCATACTGGATGTATCTACTCTAAATACTTAACTGGATGTTCCGAAATTCAAAATGTTGACGCTACAGCAACTTCTTCCCATGCTGGGCAAGAAGGCTTGGCTTGTTACTTTGGACCTCAGAGGCATACCTGCATGTCCCAATCAGACAAAATTGCAGAACATACCTCAGGTTCATAGCTGGCACAATGCATTACCAATTATCTGCACTGCCCTTTGGCTTATCTACTGTGCCCAGGGTCTTCACAAAATGCCTGCCTGGCACCAGTAATTGCATTTTGCAGACAAAAAGGAATTCAAATACTTGGACGACTGTCTTATTCAAGCAGAGAGCAAGGACATTCTTCTAAAGCATCTGGCGTTTGCAAAAAGATTGCTAATTTTCCTAGGGTACACAGTAAACAAAGTCAAAACTAGTGCCCTCACAAGGGATAATATTCCTGGGTGCCAGCTTAAATACAACTGCCCAGATGGCTTATCTCACGCCAGACAAGCAAAGACAACCGACTCTGTACTTTCAATTGATAGGAACAAAAACCCAACTCCCTGCAAGAAAAATTCTGCAGGCCTTGGGGTTCATGGTGTCCTGCATACTAATACCATATGCCAGACTGCATATGAGGAAATTACAATGGTACCTAAAGTGTTTGGACTCAGCAGTGTCTGTTTGGAAACAGTAATACCACTTATTCCCTGCCTACAACAGGAGTTTTGATGGTGGGCACAGGCATGTCACTACGAGGAACAGCCTTTCACTTTACCCACAGCCAGGTAGACACTAACAGATGCCTCTGATTACGCCTGGGGAGCACACTGCAGGAAAATGCATTTGGTCTGCGGCCCACTTGCCCTGAATACATCTTCACATCAATCAAAAAGAGATGCTAGCTGTACAAAATGCCCTAACAGCTTTCAAGGACCTTCTGCATCCAGGACAACTATTACTAAAGACTGACAACACCACACAGTTATGTGGTACATAAGCAAGGGGGCACTCATTCCTATCCCCTCTGCAGACAAGCCATGACTTTGTGGAATACAGCACTGACCTGTCCAGTTCATCTGCAAACACAATTCCTGCCAGGAAAGAAATACTCTGGCAGACGACTTAAGCAGAAACATCATGGATCCTCATGAGTATAAATTTAAATCCACAAGTAGTCCGCATGATGACACAAAAATGGGGGTGCCCAGTCATATATCTTTATGCCTCCCCTCTGAACTGCCAACTACAGAAATTCTGCACAAGGACTTACCCCACATAAGCATGGAAAGTGGATGTTCTCATTCAGCTGGAAAACACTAAGTTTATGCCTTCCCACCACTGCCTCTCCTTTCAAAGGTACTCCTAAAAGCCAGAAATTATCCTGATTGCCCCAGACTGGCCACGCCAGCACTGGTACCCAATCTTGAAGAACTTGGCTCCATCCCAGCATGGATTTTACCTCAAATTCCTCATCTGACTCAACAAAATCAGATCCTGCACAGCCAGCTCAAAACCTTAAACCTGGCTGCATGGCAGATTACTTGGCCAAGCAGCCAACCACCCCTCTAGCTGTTATGGATGTTATTTTGGAGGCCAGGAGGCCCAGCACCAGGAAATCCTATTCAGAAAAGTGGAAGAGATTCTGCACTTGGAACCAGGCTCAAAGCTTTGACCCTCTTGTTCCAAACATTTCTCGGATATTACAATACTTAACTGCGATGCTAGACAAAGGCCTATCCTTTTCATCCATTAAGATCCATGCCTCTGCCATCTCAGCTCATTGCAACACAGTTCCTCCTATTTTCTCTCATCCATTATTAAAACTACCTCAGAGGGGCTAAAAACATAAGACCGCCCCGGAGAGCACAAACTCCAACATGGGACCTCAACTTTGTCTTGGAAAAACTAGCTTTACCTCCTTTTGAGCCAGCCAATTCAGCAGAATTAAAATGTCATGGAAAACTGCTCTGCTTCTGGCAATAACCTCAGCAAGAGTCTCCGAGCCACAGGCACTAATGGCAGTGGAACCTTTCATCATTTTTCATCAGGACAGGGTCTCTAAGAACAAACCCTACATTTATGCCAAAGATTATGCATATAAAACTGAAGTTTTCTTGGGTTTCAGAAAGAACAGTTTGCCCAAATTCAGCAAAAAATAAAATGACACTAAGGCCAATGTTACATATCAGTATCAAATCACATCGATCGCAGACCTCCCAAAAGGGAATATTGCAGACTGTACAGGGAAGGCACGCTTTAGGTATATGGACCGGGTCATGGGGTATAGCCATGGAGTTGCTGCTCCGAAAAATCCAGCCGAACTCAGACAGCTCAGACTCCACAAATGCAGCATAGACCAGGTGACATGGGAACCTATAAACACAGTCTAAGGATGCAAAGTACAGCTATGTGAAAGCAAAACTGACAGATTTCAAGTCTGACATTTTATATTTCAGCATACCTACCGCAAATACAGTGCCGGAACTCTGTGCACTACCGCCCAAGTTTTAACAGCAGGATAATCCTGAAAGAAAGAAAAACTACCACAGCACATCAGTTATGCAAGCGGTAGCCCAGACTGTAAGAATCCGTGGCTGCCACTGCTTGATTGAGGAAATGCACACGGAGCTGGCTTTGCTGTAATCTGCAGAAAATACAGGGAGCATTAAAAGCAGATTTAACAGTCCAATAGGACCATCAGGCAATTCCACTCTAAATCCTAAGTTAAGACGGTAACTGACAACCTTCAGTTACTTTCTCAACTTATTTTTTACCAATAGTTTGAATTTACGGGCTGTAATCTTCCACTGCAGTAAGGCACTCTGGGTTAACATGAAGGAATTACTATTGTGTCGTAGCATGCTGGGTGTTGAGCACAGGGACGCCAAGGGAGGGTACTTGGGGTTAATGAATATGGACACTTCTGTCTTTGGTGTTCCGGTCCAGGTTACATGGCCGAAAAGTGTGGTATGAGTTATAGCCTGGTAGTGCAGGGGTGCTCTCTGGAGCCTTGAACCAGGTCTCTGTCACTGCCCAGATATCTGTTCTCCATTTTAAGGAATGCCTCGAGGTGAGTGCATTTCGAGATTTAGCCTTCTAGCCTAAAGTAGCATTAGCCTCAGTTTTTGCTTGCCTGTTCCTGTTACGGTGATGAATTTGTCATTTGAACCTTCCTTAAAGGCACTATAGAAGCGGCAAGAGCCTTAGCCAGCATCCAGAATCCCAGTGGCAACATGTGCAGGCCATCACTGGCAAAGCATCATGGTTTGTCGTCCATGTCGTCCAAGGCAGACACTGGATCCCCTTAGAATGACACCAGAAGCTTAGCAAATTGTTTCATTTTGTCCTTGTACTGCGGTATCATTCTGTGCGATGGCAGAATGCTACTTAGGGTAGGGTCATACCTGCCTGAGCTACAAGATCAGAGAGCTCTTTTGAAAATTTCTTAAGTCTTTAATACCGGTTTCAGGATCTCTAGCTATTCTTACAGACTCCCTAAGATTGGCAACTACTCCCTCTTATAGACTAAACACCAACGACCACAAGGGCCTTTTTAAGCCTACTTCATGAATACCAAATGTAAGCATTGGCTAGGTCAAGGTATGCAGTGTGAACCATTTTGCACTCTGCCATTGCTTTGGGGACCTTCTCAAGTCAACCAGGTTGGGTTAGTTGCCTGCTTAAGTTGTGCCAAGTTTGTGTTCTGTAGTTAACTGCAGTCTTAAACTCCTGCATGTTCTCCATATACTCCCTTTTCTCTCTAGCTCTCTACAGTTGCACCTGTTCTACAGTTGCACCTGTTCCGAGTTTCTCCTTATTCTGCAATATTTAACCCATTGGCCCTTCTAAATTCTTTAACCATATCCATCTTTATTTCTACCCTATTTTACTCCATTTTATCCCACTTATTGGCTATAACTTTGGAAGAAATTTCCATTTTCCCTAACTTCCACTACCCAATTCCTCTACTTTAACAGGTAAGTGGTGAAGTCAGTCTCCTTTTTATGCAGGATAATGGCACATTTAAAATGTGTTGAAGCTTTCAGTTTGCTGTGAAATGCAATCTGTCTGGACTCCTAGTTATTGTACCCAAGGGTATATGTAAATCCAGAGGCCCTGCTACTAAATTCGGGTCTTTATTAGACCATAAAATGTTCAAAATCGTGAACGCTCTGAGCAAAAATGCTGGACCTCTAAGTGCTTTTTTGGGATCGCAGTACAGTGAAGATCAGAATATTTGCCCTTTCCTCACTGTAGTGTGATTGAGTGCGTTTAGCAGGGGGGGGGGACAGCCCCCCCACAGTAGTTTGAGGTCTGGCATTTTCAGTCAGAGCGTCCATGATTTTGAACATTCAATGTTCATCTTCCATACCAAATATTTTAATAAATTTCTTCAGAAGTCTGCCATTCTAGCCCACCCCAGATGCATCCTCAGTTTCCAGTACCCGGCTGCAAGTAGAAATCCTTTCTAAACGGATTTCTCCCAAAATTTTCTTAAGCTCCATAATGGCAGTTTTAGATGGAATTTAAATACATCCCAGTGCTATCCTCCTCCCCTTGCCAGCAGCCTCTTAGTACCACATCCACCATTCTTTCCCTCACTACTGGAGCTCCTCTAGCAGTTGGACAAGGAAAAAGGGAATACTTACACTGACACTAAACTGAATATCCCTCTTTAAATCCTTTGTCAAATTCATATGTCCATTTCTTTCCAAGTATTTCTTGTAACATTGCTATTTGTACTCTTCATTTTTTTTCAGAACTTTCCTTTCCTCTATACAGGTGAGGCTATTAATGTTCCACAAGATAGTTACTGGAATCAAAATAGGTGGGAACAACTTGTGACAGCTTTAAATATTTCTGGCTTGTTACATGCACCCACTGAGGTTTGGCAGGTTGATCCTTTAAAGTTTCATGTCAGTTTACAATTTGCTTTTAATAAACTCTCAAGCTAAATGGCTACTAAGGACACCCCATAACATTAACTTGAATCAATATCTTAGTCTGCCTGACAGGAGCAAACCTGAAATTATCCATGCTAAGACCCATATTACAGCCTGTACTTTTACTTATGTCCTTGTCTCGTCTGTTCCTCTGGGATGTGAAACAGCTTGTATGTTTTCAGAAACCATTTTTAGCCTTAAAGTACACTGGCTTTTATTGTATACCAGTCTGCTTGTCTATATGGATACTTAAGAATAGCTGCAGACTTGTTTAGTAAATTTCATTTTCAAGAACATTATATTGTGCTCTTATTTAGGACTTTAATCCACACTCACTTATGCAAATGTAAGAACATCAACTCTACATAACCCGTGCACTTTTACACCCCATCCCAAACATTATATTGTGCTCTTATTTAGGACTTTAATCCACACTCACTTATGCAAATGTAAGAACATCAACTCTACATAACCCATGCACTTTTACACCCCATCCCAAACATCAACCAAAGATTACAGCATCTTAAACGTGTTTTGTCCAGTCTCTTCCCTTTTTACATTGTAGTGTTTTTTTTTACTAAAGAAAAAAGGCACTTTCTTTACTATCCTTGTCACATAAGCAATAACTTTCAGCTTTTCCCGGTTAGGGTTCGCCACACTAGAACTCCGGTCTGCTAATGATTGGCCGTAGATTTTTACGGTGCTGAGGTGCCAGCTTGATGCCCAGCCTTCAACAAAGGCACGCCCATTCTACACTTCTTTCGAGCGCCACTCAACTGTGGGGAGGACATGCAGACTCCACACAGAAGGTGCTTCAGCTGAGAATCTAATGGGAAAACCTCTTGCTGTGAGGCAACAACGCTACCACTACCACTGCGGCGGTCACAAGAAATAACCAACTATGCTTAATTTATCATTAGATATTTATGCAAATGTACTGTTTTTAGAACAAAACTTACCCCCCCTGCTTTACATTTTGGTGTCCTTTCAAACATTGACTCGAGATGTACGCTTTTCAGTACCCCCACAAGTTTAACAAAGTCCAATGTTTGCACTTTCTTGCGAAGCCATATTTCACAAATGATTGCTGTATAATCTCTAATTACAATGATCTTGGTGTTTCACTGTTGCAGTCCTCACACTTGGGTTATCTGCCTGCAGGTAGCCCTCACTCTGCCCAAATACCAGAGACTTGGTTTCTGTCGGATGCTGTCACTTCCTCCATGTCATCAGGGGTATAAAACATGCAGCAAACGCCATTACATCCGCTTTTTTTTTTTGCCATGTAGAGCCCGAAGCAGAAGCAGTTGGCAAGTGCCAGTCGGTCGCCTCCTGAAATTTTTGTTTTTTGCGTTTCAGACCTGAAGTCTTCTAAAAGATAAGTACCCCGTTGGGGATCCTTTTTTCTTGCTCTAATAGCTGTCAAAAATTGTCTTGCCTGTGGAAAGCAAAATACTTCAGATTTTCATTCTTACTGAATCACCTGTTTAGGCCCAGACCGCGATGTTCCTCACGTCTGTTTTGTGCTAGAACTATTCTTGGGCTATTTTTGTTGCTAAATTCTTTCGCTCTCATTCTCTTAGCTTATCAAAGCCATTTCAGAATATATCTTAATACCGATCCTCCGAAAAAGCGTAAGGATAAACAGACTGCTTAGGTCCAAAACTGCCGACTATGCGTCTGCTAAGCTAGTCGCCAGTCTGCTGGTACTCTGGCGCTTTTGCAGCCCCTGATACCTGCTTCTACAGATTTGCAGGCCTCGAGACCCATTCTGAGTCCAGTATGCTGAGAGATGCTTCTTCGACTATGGAACCTGCTGATGTCTCTACCTTGGATGGGTCTGGAGCTGCTGTGTAGGCACTGGCTTCTGAGGGTGTATTCAGGCCTTCCAATGTTCATATTAAAAACTACTTCAAACCAAAAATACAGAATTTCTCGCGTCCAGCGTTTGCACTATGCCTAGGAAACCAATGACCAAAGTGCATTCTCAGGCCCCCATGCCACAGAAACAAATGCTTAGAATGGCTGAAGATTTTATTACTTTAATTGGGGGAAGCTAGCCTTCCCCCAAGACCAAGAACTGATTTTCATTCCGATTCTTCAGATAGTCCGATGGCTCTGATCCTTCTGATTACCAGGACATACCTTTATCTACCTATGAGGATTCTGATGCAGAGGATTCCATTCCCTCTGCTTCCCCACCAGAGGTTTTTTCTTTCGGTGAAACCCTGCATACTCAGCATTTCTGCTGGGAGTGGCAGGACTACCCAAAGTCCAAAAAGACACTGGGAATTTTTAAACTTGCCTCTGCATAGGCCTCTAGCTATCACTCCTGCTCTGGAAATTGTAGAGGTCTTCATGGAATCCAGTCTTACCTTGATACTTCACCAGCTCCCAGGAAACCTGACCGGTACAGAGTACCTGATTCTCAAATTCCTATTTAAGAATCCTACTGTGGATCCAGAGACAATTTCCCAGGAACCTAAAGGGATTAAGGCTACTACAGCTAAAAACCCTACCCCTTCAGACAGGGATTCTAGGGCTTTAGACAGATGGAGTAAGAAGGTATATACCACTGCTACTCTTGCCATCAGGGCTTTAAATTGCCAGTTTCACATGTTAAAGCATCAGCAAGATGATATGGAACTAAACAGAAAATAATTCCCAATTGTGCAGAACCTAAAACTTTACAAGACTTAATGCATTCTGCTAACCAAGTTGGAAAATATGCTTTGCAATGTGGTTTTGATCCCTTAGAAGCATCTTGCAGGGTTGCTGTCACTGGGTCTGTTCTTTAGAAGGCATGCTTGGCTGAAGGAGTAAATCTTGCCAGACCATGTCAAAGCAAAATTACTAGATGCTCCATTCCATGAAAATCTGTTTGGCACTAAAGCAGAAGTCCTCAAAGATGGAGGAAAAAGCTAAATCTATGCAAACTGTTCCTACAGGTACAGCCACCTAGATTCAGTAGACATTGGCCTTCTAAAAACTGGTCTTTTCCAGTCCCTCCCAGACCTTCAGTCCAAACCCAAGGGGCAGCAGACTACCAAGACTACAGTCTCAGGATATGTACTGATATAAACAATGGAGTGCTCCCACCTCAAACTGGGAGTAGCAAGCCACCATCCTATGGAAAAAGTTCAGAATGACTTGTCTCTTTCTTTCTTCCAAGCCTTGCCCAAGTACTTTGCACCCTTAAGAAAACTAGCCCTGCATGCAAAAACCTGGGGGTAAATTGCCCAGGATAGAGGGGGTCTTGAACATTGTATCCCAAGGATACAGATTCTGCTTCCACTCACTGCCAACCCCAAGCGGATGGCCAGACCTCCCCCAAACCAGTGGGCAGAGGCCCAAAAGCAAGTACTTTTTCTCAGTATCGAGGCTATTCACCCTGTCCCAGCAGAGGAAAGGGGACAAGGTTTTTACTCCAGCCTGTTTCTGGTACCCAGAAAAGAAAACAGAAAACTATTGGCGCTCTCCTGGAACTGCAACACCTTTCTGGTGGTTCCAAAATTCAAAATGCTTACTCCAACAGCTGCTTCCCATGCTAGTCGAGGACTCCTGGTTAACCACCCTGGAAGAAGCTTATCTGCACATTCCCATAAGGGAATGTGCAGGAAATGTCTACATTTCAGAGGCTCTATGCACCATCAGTTGTCTGCACTTCCCTTTGGCTTACCTACTGGGCCAGGGGCCCAGGGTATTCACAAAATGCCTAGCTCCAGCCATTGCATATTGCAGGCAGAGAAAAATTCAAATTTACCCATACTTGGACAATTGCCTGATTCAGGCGAACAGTCAGGAATTGCTACTTCAGCACCTGATATTTAGAGAGACTTCTAACTTCACTGGGTATACAATCAACCAAAAGAAATCTCATCTGGTACCCAGCCAAAAGATTGTATTCCTGGGAGCAAGCTTGAACACTTCCCAGATGGTGTTCCTCACTCCAGAAAAACAATTTGACCACTTCAGACCCAGCATCTGCAAGAAAAATGCTGCAAGCACTAGGGTTCATGGCCTCTTGCATTGTACTAATTCCATATGCAAGACTGCATATGAGGAAACTTCAGTGGTACTTGAAAGTCCCTGGTGTCAACATTCTCAGGATCTGAAAACAATGATTCCTATCATTCCTTGCCTAAGGACAGAGTTCCTTTGGTGGGCAGAGGCCTGCTACCACAACAAGGGACTCCCTTTCACTCCCTCCCCCCACCACAAACCTTAACAGACATCAGACTGCATGGGGGGCTCACATGGCAGGAAAATACATTCAAGGCAATTGGAGCCAAAAACAAATGCACCTGCATATCAATCAAAGAAACTTTAGCTGTACAGAATGCATGGACAGCCTTCAAATACCTTATTCTTCCAGGGAAACTATTGATGGAGACTACACCACAGTTGTGGTACATAAGCAGGGGGAACCCATTCCTAACCACTCTGCAGGTTAGCCAAGGCTCTGTGAAACGGCCTTGAGCAATCTAGTGCACCTGCAAGCTAAATTCCTGCCAGGCAAACTAAATTCACTGGCAGACTTGAGCAGAAAACTGATGGACCCACACGAGTGGGAACTGGAACTCAAATCATTCAAGCTTCTGATCCACAGGTGGGGGGGCACTAGAGGTACAGAACTATAAATTTAGTAAATATTGCACCTGTACTCCCCACAGCCAAGCATGGAAAGTGGATGCCCTGTTCTTTTACATGGGAAAACCTCTCTATCTATGCCTTTCCCTCTGCCACTCTTCTCGAAGGTTCTACTGAAGATCAGACGGGACAAGCAAAGGACAATCCTGATGCACCAGCCTGGCCACGCCAGCACTGGTACCCTCTTTCGCAGTCTTGACAGTGCCACCATGGCACCTGCCTCAGACCCCTTTCCTGCTGTCCCAGCAGGAGGGCCAGATTTTGCATCCTCTGCTGCAAACCCTGAACCTAGCAGCCTGGCTCATCCCCCCCCCCCCCCAAACACATCACCAGCAGCCCTCAGTAAACAGGTGCTGGATGTCCTTGAGGAAAGGAGGCCTAGTACTAGGAAATACTATTCAGAAAAGTGGAAAAGATATTGTTCTTGGAGACTGTCTCAGGGAGTGGACACAACTGTGCCTAACTTAACTCAAATACTAAATTACCTAACAGAACTGCTCCACAAAGGCCTGTCCTTCTCTTGAGTTAAGATTCATGCCTCTTCCATCTCTGCTCATTACAATACTGAGCCACCCCTCTTCTCACCCTCTGGTTAAACAGGTCCTGAGTGGAGCCAAAAATGTAAGACCCCCCTAGGAGAGCTCCCACTCCAGCCCGGGACCTTAACTTTGTACTGGAGAAGCTCACACTTCCTCCCTTTGAACCTGCAGCAGAGTTAATTCCTCTCCTGGAAAACAGCCTTACTTCTAGCAATCTCTTCAGCAAGAAGAGTGCCTGAATTGCAGGCCCTTATGGCCATGGAACCCATCTTCCATGCAGACAGGGTTTGTCAGGACTAACCAATTATGCCCAAGGTGGTATCTAGTGTGGCTTTAAACCAATCCATTCATTTGCAAACCTTTTTCCCTAATCCTAAGAATAAAGAGAGAAGGATCCTGCTCTCCCTGGATGTGCACAGGCAACTTAGGTTCTACCTGGACATGACAACCTTTCAGAAAATCTGACCAGCTGCTAGTCAGCTTTGCTACAGGGGCAGAGGGCAAGGCCATTTCAAAGCAAACAATTTCTAAATGGATAGCACACTGCATCCATTTCTGCTCCAAACACCATGGAAAACCTACCCCACAGGGGATCAGAACTCATTCCACTAGGGCTATCTCAACCTCTACAGCATTTCATAGGGGGTCCCTACCAGGGACATCCTGGAAGCTGCAACGTAGTTCTGTACACACCTTCAAGCATTGCTACTTGCCTATTTTTTTTTTTTCTAAATCCAGAGCTGGATTTGCCACAGCAGTCTTACAAAGCCTGCTAGCCAGCCCTAATGCTTGACTGCCTCTACCCTTCCCCAGCTTTGGGAATCAGTGCGACTGCAACAGTGAACCGCAAAGAACATAATACAGTTGTGTACACTCTACATAAATGTAGATGTTGGTGTATTCACTGTTGCAGTCCTGGTTACCCTCCTTCCAGCCCCCTGACTTTTCTCTATACTTTCTACCCATCTTTTTTGGCCATATCTTATAACAACGGTGTTTACTTTTGGGGGTGTTGCACACCATGTCATTGCTTCCTATTTTGGTGGCTTCTGACATCTGGGGCAAGAAATTATGTAATGGGGTCTGCTGCATGTTTTATACCCCTGACTACCTGACGTCATGGAAGAAGTGACAGCATCCGATGCAGAAGTCTCAATACTCTAGTATTCGGGCCGACTGAGGGCTAACTGCAGGCAGATGACACAAGTGTGACTGCAACAGTGAATACTCGAGCATCTACATTTATGGTAAGTGTACACAACTGTACTTTGCTGATATTCCTGTTTTATGTCCAAGGAACTCCTAGCTCTACTCGTGCTTTTTTTTTTTCCCAAGCTTTTGGAACATTGAAATTATCTGAATGAAATGGTCCCTTTCTGTTAGTATTTTCTCCATAGCCTGTTCATAGTGGAGACTGATCCTCCAGGGGGGAAATAAATTCTGAAGACTGAATGCAACACCTTGAATCTCACACCTGCCTCTTGACATTCTCTGCTTGCTGGGATAAATTTGCTTCCTGGTGTACAGGGAACCCCCCACAAATGCGCAAGTATAAAGTTTAAATATGCCACAGTTTTGTCAGGATCAACTTTCTGCTGGTGTAATTACATCTTTACTAATACTGGTCTAATCTGCTTGCTCATTGCCAGATTTGGAGCATATACACTGCCATTTCAATTAACAAATCAAGCTGAGGAATACCAGTCCAGTTGCTTATTTGCTTTCTTAAAAATTGACTGTTCCTTCTAGTTTATCTGGTACAATAGAAAACATCAGGCCTTCCTGCATGCATGCTTTGTTCTGTAGCACTACCATTTTTAAAATTGCTGTTGATTTCACTTTTAAACAGTTTTGAGCACATTTGATTTTTTTTTCCCTCCTAAATTACTAGAAGCCTTGTCTTGAACCAAAGCTGAAGTGTAAACTTTTTGCTGAGCAGCTGGAGCATTCTTTACAGATGAGTTTGTTCTCCACCTTTTTAAAGTTGATTTTCTTTCAGACCATTTCTGCTTTCTTGCAAAGTTACTGGCCCCTATCTTTCTCCCTGGGATAGTTGAAATTAAGTTTGTCACTGTGCAGCCATCTTGGATGTCAATCTGCCATATTGTTAAGGTAGTGGTACAGTAATCATCCCTGGAGTGACTAGTTACCTGGATAAGTTAAAATGTTTTTCCGATTTGTCAAAGCTTTGTCTGCTATTCATTGTGGTTCTTTGATAGTTTTATTTTTGCAGTCGAATCTTTCAAAGTATTTCAAAGTATTCTTTCAAAGCAGAGAATTGTTAACCGATGTCAGTTAACAATTGCATTTCTTGTGGGAAGCAAATACCTCATAAGGACTAAGGTGAGCTAATTACTTTTGCAGTAGCTGTTTGTTTCGTAGACCACTGTGTTGAACAATTTGCAAGAGCTGCAGAATTATCTGCTTATCAGGTTATGCAGTAACAGTTTCCCAGCTTTGTCTGAATAGTTCTGAAGGTTACTCCTAGTGCAAAGCGGTGGTGACCACCAACAATTTGCCCGCTGAATTATGTAGATGTTAGTGTTACCCTGCTGCAGTCATCACACTTGGGTTATCCTGCTATCAGGCGGGCCCACAGTCTGCCTGAGTTCCAAAGTCTTGGTCCGGTGTCTGTTGCTGTCGCTTCTTCCCTGATGTCGGAGCGCCAGGGGTATGAGGCATCAGATGCCATTTTCTTCAGTCTTTCTTGCTGCGCGGTGCCCAAAGCAGAAGCAGTTTGCAAGTGCCGGTTGGCCGACACCTGAGATTTTCGATTTCGAATTTCAGTCTGAAGTCTTCAATAAAGCCAAGTAGCACCCCGTTGGGGAACCTTTTCTTACCTCAGTCCGATGTCAGTTAACAATTGCATTTCTTGTGGGAAGCAAATGCCTCATAAGGACTTCCATTCCTATTGTATTCCTTGCCTAGGCCCAGAGCACGACGTCACAGGTTGTCGGTTTTGTGCTAGGTTTAATAAACGAACTATCAAACGCCGTTTTGAATTTGCACGCCATTACTTTGGTAGGAAATTTAATGTCATGCAGTCGGGGCAGCCGACTACCGGCATGCGTAAAAAACGCAAGGATAAGGACAGGCAGCCTAGGAACAAGCCAGACTCTAGGCCTCTGCTGGGCCTGTCGCCGGTTCTCCGGTTTTCAGTAAGGTGCCTACGCAGCCCCTGACAACCGCAGAACTGGAACCCCAGACAGCTGTGGATTCTCAAGCAGAGTCTACTAGGCTGACACAGCCATCTTCATTAGGCCCTTCCGACACCTGAGCAGAAGTAGACCCCGGCGCAGTGGGAAACCCCTTCGGTTGCAGAAGGTGTCTTCAGACAGATTACACTAACCATTAAATCTTATGCTAAGCTTAAAACTCCTTTCAAACCAAAGAAGACTGTACATCAGTCTACAGTTAAAGGCCCCATGCCTAAGAAACAGATGCTTAAGATGGCTGAAGATTTGATTACCCTAATCAGGGGTTCCCATCCCCCTCCTGATAAGACCAAGACAAGAGGAGGATTATGCTTCCTCTGACCAGGTTTCAATTTCCTCAGATTCTTCTGAGGAACAGGATTACACTTTTCCACCTTATGAAGACTCTGATGCTGAAGACTCTATTCCCTCAGCATCTCCCCCTGAAGACTCCTCCTTTGGGGAAACTTTACATACAACGAGGGAACATTTCCACTGGGAAGGCCAGGACTACTCTGATTCTATAAAAAGGCTCAGAGTTCCTTTTACTACCCCAGCACAGACCACTTGCTATCCCTCCAGTTTTGGATATTGTGGATGATGTTTACTTGGAGTCTAGTCTAAATCCAGACTCTCTACCTCCTGCTCCAGCCAAACGAGACTGATACTACAGAGTACCTGACTCGCACAAATTCCTTTATAAAAGTCCTGTGGCTGACCCAGAAACAATTTCCTAGGGTCCTAAGGGGCTGACCCAGAAACAATTTCCTAGGGTCCTAAGGGAGCTAAAGCTTCTATAGCTAAAAATCCTGTGCTCTCTGAAAGGGATTCCAGAGCCCTAGATAGATGGGGAAGGAAAATATACACCTCAGCAACTCTGGCTATGAGAGCATTAAATTGTCAGTTTCACATGCTGGAATATCAGCAATTCCTAATGTCTCAATTAAAACAAATGAGCGCACACTGAACAGTCTGAATTCAAGGAAATGCAGGATCTGTTGCATTCAGCTGAACAGGTGGGCAAACGTACTTTACAATGTGGATTTGATTCATTGGAAGCTTCCTGTAGAGCAGCTGCTACTGGCTGTCATACGTAGACATGTGTTAAAAGAACAAACCCTTCCTGATCATGTTAAAGCAAAATTATTGGATGCACATTTACAGCAGGATGTATTTGGTGTAAAAGCAGACGAGGTTTTAAAGAAAATGGAGGATAAGGCAAAATCTATGCAGATGGTCAAGGATTTTTTGCAGGTACAGCCCCCTTGTTTCAGCAGAAATTGGCCAACGAAAAACTGGTCCTTTCCAGCTTCTGACAGATCAGAGAGGCAAATGGACGCCCAAGGGGCAGAGATCAGTCACAAGGCCCTTGCAAACCTCGCCAATGGGGTACTGCTACCCAGAAAGGAGGAGAAGACAGGCCCCAGGCTAGCAGAAGACAAACACGACGACTCAGTCCTCTAACTACCAAGCAAATCTCTCCTGACAGCTCCCTTGGGAGGAAAATTTAGCATTTTTTTGCAAACGACTGGCACATCATAAAAGACAAATGGGTTCTAGACATTGTCTCAAGGATACAGATTCCACTTTCATACCTTACCAAGGATAAAAGGAATGCCAAACCTGCCACCAAATCAATGGGCAGAGGCACAAAAACAAATTACAGCTCTCATGGACATGAGAGCCATTCAACAGGTACCTACACAGGAGCAAGGACAAGGATTTTACTCAAGACTTTATAGTCCCAAGAAAGGACAAAGCATGGAGACCCATTCTGGATCTTTCAATTCTGAACACCTATCTGCAAGTACCAAAATTAAAGATGCTAAGACTACAGCTTCTTCCCATGCTGGGCAAGAATGCTTGGCTAGTAATGTTGTACCTCAAGGAGGCATACCTGCATGTCCCTATCGGACAAAATTGCAGAAGATACCTCTGCTTCATTGCAGGTTCAACGCATTATCAATTCTCTGCACTGCCCTTTGGCTTATCTACTGCGCCCAGGGTCTTCACAAAATGCCTGGCACCAGTAATTGCATACTGCAAACAAAGAATTCAAATATACCCATACCTGGACGACTGCCTTATTCAAGCAGAAAGCAAGGACATTCTTATCTGGCATTTGTCAAACACCTAAGTTGCCTAGGGTACCCAGTAAACTAAAAATCAAAACTAGTGCCCTCACAAAACTTAATATTCCTGGGTGCTAGCTTGAATACAATGGCCCAGATGGCTTATCCTCATGCCAGACTAGAAACAGCTGACTCAATATTTCAAAATAATGGCAACAAAGACCCAACTCCCTGCAAGAAAAATTCTGCAAGCCTTGGGATTCATGGCATCTTGCATACTACTAATACCATTTGCAAAACTGCATTTGAGGAAATTACAATGGTACCTGAAAGGCGTATGGACTCAGCGCAGCCACAGCTTGGAAACGATGATACCACTCATTCCCTGCCTTCAACAGGAGTTTCTATGGTGGGCATAGGCATGTCACCTCAAGGGTCAGCCTTTCACCTTACCCACAGCTAGGCAAACTATGACAACAGATGCATCGGACTATGCCTGGGGAGCACACATGGCAGGACAGTGCATTCAGGGCAAATGGACTACAGATCAGAGGCATCTGCATATCGATCAAAAAATGCTAGCAGTACAGAATGCCCCAACAGCTTTCAAGAATCTTACACCCAGGACAACTAATAGACTGACAATACCACAGTAATGTGGTACATAAACAAGCAAGGGGGCACACATTCCTACCCTCTGCAGGCAAGCAATGACCTTGTGGAACACTGCACTGTCTTGCCAGGTTCAGTTACAAGCACAATTCCTGCCAAGAAAGAAAAACACATTGGCAGACCTAAGCAGAAACATCATGGATCCACACTAGTGGAAACTAGATCTACAAGTATTTGCAATGATGGCTCAAAAATGGGGACACCCAGACATATATCTGTTTGCAAGCCCCCAAAACTACCAACTTCAAAAATTTTGCACAAGTACATTCCATCCACAAGCTTGGAAAGTGGACGCCCTCTCATTCAGTTGGAAAACATTAAGTGTGTGCCTTTCCTCCACTGCCTCTTCTAGCAAAGGTACTGCTGAAAGTCAGATTGGAGAGGCCACAAATGATGCTCATTGCACCAGACTGGCCACGCCAGCATTGCTATCCAATTCTAAGTAACATGTCCCATCATGGATTTTACCACAGATTCCTCACCTGCTCACCCAGCGATCAGATTCTACCTGGTCACGCCAGCATTGGCATCCAATTCTAAGTAACATGTCCCATCATGGATTTTACCACAGATTCCTCACCTGCTCACCCAGCGATCAGATTCTACACAGCCAGCTCAAGACTTTAAACCTGGCTGCATGGCAAATTACCTAAACAACCAGCCAACACCTCTATCCAAAGCAGTTATGGATGTCATTTTAGAGGCCAGGAGGCCCAGCACCAGGAAAACCTATTCAGACAAATGGAGAAGATTTTGTGCCTGGAACCAGGCTAAAGGCCAAAATCCCCTTGATCCAAACATTCCTCAGATTCTACAATATGTAACTGAGATGTTGCACAAAGGTCTTTCATTTTCATCTATTAAGACCCACACCTCAGCAGTTTCAGCTCATTACAACACTGATCCTCCTCTATTCTCACATCTATTCTCACATCCACTCCTAAGACAGTACCTCAGAGGGGCTA
This sequence comes from Protopterus annectens, assembly GCF_019279795.1. NCBI lineage: Eukaryota > Metazoa > Chordata > Ceratodontiformes > Protopteridae > Protopterus > Protopterus annectens. The sequence continues at coordinate 390,368,309 of NC_056735.1, read as the reverse complement.
AGAACAAAAGACCGCCAAGGAGAGCACCAACACCTACTTGGGATCTCCACTTTGTTCTGGAAAAGCTTACACTGCCACCCTTTGAACCCTTTGAACCAGCTTTTTTTAGTTGATTTAAAATTTCTTTCATGGAAACTGCCCTGCTACTTGCAATAACCTCAGCTAGAAGAGTCTGAGCTGCAGTCACTAATGGCAGTGGAGCCTTTCCTCCTTTTTCATCAAGACAGAGTCTCTCTATGAACTAACATCCTTTATGCCAAAGGTGGTATCCAGGGTGGCCCTAAACCAAACCATTTGCCCACCTTTTTCCCCAAATCCCCAAGAACAAAGGAGACTCCTGCACTCTTTGGACATTCACAGGCAATTATGTTACTACTTGGATAAAACTAAGGCTTTCAGAAATTCTGACCAGCTCTTTGTAGCCTATGCTACAGGATCACAAGGAAAAGCCATCTCACAACAGACCATTTCTAAATGGATAGGGCATTGCATACGTTTCTGCTACATCATGGGAAAACTGTACCTGCTAACATTGGGTCCCACTCCACCAAGGCTACAGCTACATCAGCAGCCTTCCTCAGGGGAGTGCCAACCAAGGATATTCTGGAAGCTGCAACTTGGGAGTTCAGTGCACACCTTCACCAAACACCATCACTTACCTCTATATTCTAAGACTACAGCTGGTTTTGCCACTGCAGTTTTGCAGGGCCTACTAGGTCCTTCTAACCCTGTTTAACTCCACCTCCCATCCTTAGCTTTGGGATTCAACCCAAGTGTGATGACTGCAGCAGGGTAACACTATGAACATAGTGCAGTTTTGCACCTACCATAAATGTAGATGTTGTGTTCACCCTGCTGCAGTCCAGGTTACCCTCCCTCCATCCCCTCTGAACTAGCTGAACTTATCTATACCACTCTATCCTATTCAACCTCTGTGGTGTATTTGCTTATTATTTTGCCTACCTATCATCTGGGGCAAGAAAAACTGAAGAAAATGGTGTTGGATGCCTCTTGTATACCCCTGGTGCTCTGACATCAGGGAAGAAGCGACAGCAACAGACGCCGGACCAAGACTTGGGTTATCCTGCCGTCAGGCGGTCCCCGCAGTCAGCCTGAGTTCCAAAGTGTGGTGACTGCAGCAGGGTGAACACTAACATCTACATTTATGGTAGGTACAAAACTGTACTTTAACATTTTTGTATTCGTGGGGCAATTTGCTTGTGTAGTATTGAATGCCTTGGCAAAGTCAGATCTCCTGTAGAAATGCAAAGATTTAAAGGGAAGCATCTCCAGTAAATGCATGATTCACTACCCAGCAACAGTAGCTCCCCTAACATTTGATAAAGTTGCATTATGACCCTATCCAAGGTGTGGTCACAGTTCTGGGTCCGGATCCAGTTTGACCAGTATGTTTTGAGTTGGTACAACAACCTATTGGTGTTTAAGGATGTGCCTATTTAAGTTTACTTCTGTGGAGGTTTTTTAGACCTTTATAGGTCGCATGGAATCAGTTGCATGTAGCAGTTGTAACATCTGTTATTTAATGGTGATCTCCCACATCTCTTGCCCAGACTTGTCTGCGTTTTGCAAAGTTTTAAAGCAAATATGCTTACTGAAACAGAATTTTGCATGATGGCAATGAAAAATATATTTAAGATGCATCTTGCATTTAATGCATATTGTCAAATTTAAATGATGGGGTCTGCATTAGGTTTAACTTGCTTCCATAATTTCCAGTGACTAAGGGTGAGGATTTTATGAATTTTTTCACTTTTTACATACCATTGAAGGTCTACACTTTTAAACTTAAAGTGTACTAGGTTAGTGTATAATTAAAATGTTGCCGTTATTCTGAGGTTGTGGTGCTCCGGGTTGTGGTCAGAGTGGTGCTCCGGGTTGTGGTCAGAGTGGTGCTCCGGGTTGTGGTGTCAGTGGTGCTCCGGGTTGTGGTGTCAGTGGTGCTCTGGGTTGTGGTGTCAGTGGTGCTCTGGGTTGTGGTGTCAGTGGTGCTCCGGGTTGTGGCCAGTTCCTCAAAATGAACTGATCACCAATCCTGAGTATTCAGGATAGCCTCTTGCTCTGAAGTTGTGCATTGGCAGTGAGTCAGATTTATTCTCTAATGCTTTATCAAACTGCCTGAGCTGTTCTAGCCTACATTACATGCCATTTTGTTTTGGATCCAGATGGTTACCTCCCGATTTGAGGATTTTGCTCTATACCCCTCCCACAAGAATGACTCTTGACACCTGACTAGCTTAAGTTTGTAGGATGATTGCTAAGACCTATAGGAAGATCTTTGCCATTAAAGATGATCAAAACAGTGACAAATGTTTGTATGCATTTTTGTATAGTTGGTGTTGCTGTATTGTTTCAAAAATGCTAGTTTAAACCTTCCAAACGAGTCTAAACCTGCCATATTTATGCTATTAATATGGCAGGATGATGTGATCTGGGGTCCCAATCTAGTTACTTTACATAGTATTGGTATTAGTAAATTTGAAGCAATTAACATGAGTGAATGTGAAGCAATTGTATACATGTTCTTGCTTATACAGTCTCTTGCTGCTTTTCTACCAGGGCCTCTGCTAAAGTTTTTTCAGTGAAGTCTCCATTTCCCAGGTGACGAGCAATAAATATGCACTTCCTCACTGTGGTGTAGAATTTGTGGGTTAATGTGCATTTTATACACTAAAGTGTTGGGTAAAACTGTGTTCAGTTAACAGAGAAAGGTGCTTCCCCTTGCCCATACATAGTCATGTACAACTCTTCCTCACCACTTTAGTGCTGCACCCAAATTAACTGCACCCACGTGCACACACATTTGTGTGCTGAAGTTTTTTGGTAAATTCAGTTGCTGTGGTCAAAATTAGTTAAATTGCATTGGTTCAACTGATTTTAGTAATCCTTTTTGTTTCATTTGCTGAATTAGTATATTAAATTTCTGGAGGTGTGGGGGCAGAGCCCCCACCATAAAAGCAAAGCTTCTGTTTATTTTAGGTGGTTGATACCAGAGTGGTGGTCATTTCTGGGTTCCAGCTCTAATGCTGCCGGATTAGCATATGTGAGTAACTGTAAATTACACTAATCTGGCAGTTTTTAGAGCTGGAGCCCAGAATAACATAACTGTTCCTTGCCCTCCTATGAATATTAATGCAATAAACACACAGCTTACTACTTGGTCTTCTGAGTTTGAAAGGCATAATTTAATAAAGGCTTCAAAATGCACTTCACACAGGTGCTTGCACGCATAAAGATGCATGCAAACCTTTCAAACAAAAAGCCCGTTTTGCTCCCTTAAACATAATCTTTAAGGTTTATCCTAGAGAAAATGGAGGCTTTGCCTAAAGGTTTGCATCACGTAGTAGCGAGTGCTTACGTTTATTCAAATCTGGATAATGTGTTCCTTCACCTTGTGGAGTTTGTAAACAGCCATGGCTTCTAATAATGTGTGCAGTTTGTTTGAAATCAGTTTCAAGTTTCTTGGCAAAGGTTTATATGTGATGCATCTTGAATTTACTATGTATGAGCATGTTGGACAGATTTGTCATCTGCACCTTTAGCCAGCCATAGCTCTTACTTGTCTAGTAGGAGTTTTTCTGTAAGCTTAACCCATCAACAGGGCCTGTTTTGTTTGGTGTACGTTGCTACATGTTTAGTTTTATATAGCCCTTATCTTTGCATTGCTTCAAAGTACTGAGGTATGATGCAAGCAGCTTAAGCTAGTCCTAAATTCATTTAGGCTGGTTTTAATGTAGTCAGGTTGTAAAACCTCTTGTACACAGTGCACATTTAATTTGATTAACTTGCTAAGCTGTGCTTGTGTAGAATGAACAACCAGTGTTTGTAGAATGAACAACCAGTGTTTGAATGAAAATGAGTTATTTGGCTTAATTTGACAACCCAACTTTTTTCCTTTCCAGGAGTTGTTTGGTCAAGGTATTCTTTGGTAATCATTCCCAAGAACTGGAATCTCTTTGCTGTAAACTTTTTTCTTGGATGTGCAGGAGGCTCCCAGCTATACAGAATATGGAGGTATAGTATGTATATTCATGCTTGTATTTACCACTTTTTTGGGTTGTAAGGTGTTTAAACAGAAGCACCATTTGTGGCTTTATGCAGGCAGCTTCAGATTCTTTAGGGGGTTCAAATGCAAATAATGTAGAGGAACCAGTGCTTTGGCATTGAGAGAAACCCCTGACTGTGGCCCAAGTGATAGGAGTTTAGAGGCTCTGGTGTCAAAGGTGTTTGCAGGAAAATTATGAATGTGGCTTTTCTGGGAGGAGGGAATGCACTTAACTTCCCTAGCAGAGGCTAGAGAAGAGCAGTGGAAGCATTTTCCAAAGGTGGAGTGGTGAGGGATATTGAATCGCAGCAGTAGGATGATATGCCAGCACATCCCATTTGTATAGCTGTCCCTGAACATTACAGGTTAGGGCAAAAACTCCCCTTTTTAGCAATATGATTGTCTGGAGTCTCCTTCCTGCTCCTAGAGTTACTCTAACCTATGCTCAGGGTCAGCAGATTGCCCAGTAGACACTGTAAAACAGATTGTGGTGGCAGCTGATGCCCAGCTGTGAGGAGACAAAAATGCAAAATAAAAGTAAAGCAGAAGACAAATTTGGACTGCTGAGGGCCAGATAAATCCTATGATACATTTCCAAGGCATGTGCAATTCTACACCATATTGACAATTTTAAAGATCAAACAAAAAATATGCATCGTGCAATGTTTGGCAGAAAGTTTACTTGCAAATATGTAATTTCTGTTGACAGTGCTGTTCATTTCAAATTGTGCTGACTTGTTTGCTGGAATACTGCTATTCTGTGTTGCCCATATTTCTTGACGGTTCAACTTCAGCCTGAAGAAGCTGGGAATTTTCCAGGAATAATGTTTTCTTGATTACTGCTTTTAATGCCTACATGTCTAGCAACAGTGACTCCACAAGGTCTTAAATGTTTAATTTTGCCTAGTGAAAATTTTATTGCAGTATCTATGAAAATTACTGTACAAGTGTGCAGATTTGAAAATCACTGTGTAAAATTTAACTGTAGAAGTCTGGAAGCCAACTCATTCTGCTTATGAATGATCCCACAAAAGGTCAAACAATTACACTTTTAAATGTGCTGAAAACAAGAAAACCTACTCCAAATTCTTTCTCGTTTCAGAAAGATGGTCTGCATTTTGTAAGACTGAGGTTCAAGAATGAGAATTACCGGATTTCTCTCAAAGCTCCATTTGCACATTGTATAGAGGCCTGTCTTCTGTATTGCAGACTTTCCTTTTTCCACCAAATAGGTGGACCCTTGGCCACAACTCCGGCATGGTGCAGAAGTTTGAAAACTTATGTACAGCTGATCCTTGGAACATGCACCTGAAGGCACCCTTGTTTAGTGAAACATGAGTGGTCTATTTACAAGTATACAAATTTGATTATCTAGGTGGAGTCTTTAATTATGGTTTTACTGCAGTAATGCATAGGCTGGTATTGTGCTACGGAGGGAGAGCTTCATGCCTCAACTGTACAGGTTTTTGCATAATGTCCAGATTTTTTTCCTTAATCTATTTTTCATAAAATTGTTTCTGGCAAATTAGTGGTAAATGAAAGAATGAAGGTAGAACAAGTTTTGCATTAGCATTAATTTTCTGAAGGGTGTGAAGCCTGAAACTCAAACATTTGTCATTTTCTATCACCTTTCCACGTTTATAAGAGTGATATTTAAAAATGTCCCTATCTTTGGATCTTTGTCCCAGTTTTATTTATGGCTTTGTCCACATTTCTTGCTCTGAGGTTGAAAGGTATGGAGAAGCTACTTTGGTTTTTGACAAATGCAGTAGCAGGTTTTCTAGGTAATTTTTTTTCCTCAGAATTAAGTGTAGCCTTTTTTTCTAAGGTTTTTGGAAGTGATTGTTCTAGTTTAAAAACAAAGTCAACAGTGATGCTAATCACATTAAGGTCCAGTATAGTAATTGATAATTCCAGGAACACGTAACAATAAAACGTCTAATTTTAAGTGACAAAAGCACTTTACCATTCTTAGTGTATTTTGTAGTTACTACGTGCTCCATTACCATTCTGGACCTTATTGGGATTAGCATCACTGCATTGGCTTTCTGTTTTTGGGTGTGCTGTTGCCTTTGTGCATGCTGGTTCTAGTTAAAATTTATCCTTTGCAGTGATGAGGACGAGTAAATGTCTTATTTTTCTCTGTGGAAGTTTTTACTAATTGTGAAAAGTGAATGGGAAAATCTGCAGGTAAAAGTTTAAGCTATGTAGTGTTGCTCACTTCTGGAGAATAGTTTTTTTTATAATGGTTTGATGTTTTGTGGCAATTAAGCACTGGGATTACATGCCCCAGATAGGGAATTTACACCTCCATCACAATGACATGCAGAGGCTGAGGAGTAGGGTATCGCACTATTAAAAGAATTGCTTTCCCCCTTATCTGCCGTCATATCAAGCATTTTTTTTTTAACTTCTGCAGATTGTGGTCTGGAGGTAACTAAAGTACTCCTGTTACTAAGCAGTTTCTCTGGATTTATGGCGAAGCTTTAAGGTAGTACCATGGAACTTTTTTTTGTGGCAAGTGCTAGATGTTTAGTTGACTGCATATTTGTCCTTTAGTATTTTTGGCTAGGCTGAAGGTGGACCAACTCTGTAGGCAGTAATGTCCTCTTCATATAACTAGATACAAAATTGGGGTATACTGTTGTAACAAAGGAACCAATGCCTATGGTGCTTCTGACTCCCTAATTAGCAGCATTGAGTGTAAAGGTAAGGTAGAAAGTTGCTCAGCTAGGATAAAAGTGTATGTGGTTCACTTGCAAAGGCTTAAATAATTAAGCCAGCCTCTCACCATGGAAAAACTTCAGGCACTAGGTGGATTGCAATGAATGTTATCAACCACTCTATCTTTGGCACTTCTGTTTGAGCAGAGACAATGGCCTGAAGTCCTGAGATACAGAGGGAGACTGCTTTGGGATGGAAATTATCTGGGATATTTTTAAATGTGAAGTCTCCCAGTGGCTGGAGGTTTTGTGCAAGGAATATGGTTAGTGGACAGGCAGCAATACAAAAAGGGGCGAATACCGAATTTTTTGATTTTCAGTTACTTCACTGTTGAGGATTAACTGAAAGAATGAGTGGGTGAAACTGTCACATTCATCACAAAGTTCAATGCAGCCCTCTCTTTGCAAAGTATTGCTCTTGGCTGATGCTGTGGACAACTGCTGCAGAGTATTAAGTCTTGTATTAACTTCAGTATGAGCCCAGTTTTTAAACTTTTTGTTCTGGGCATCTTTAAATTTGGCTAGTTGTATCCGCTAAATTACCCCACAGCTGTCCATTAAAATGGAAGAACTATCTAGGAAGTTCGTGCTTCTTATTGGCATGGCTTACTTGTACCCAAAACGTTAGCAGATTGCTAGGAAGGAAAACAGGTTGCCAAGTGTGTGATAATGGTGCACACTACCCACAGAAGTACTTTCAGCTGTGCTGTGAAAGGTGAACGTGGGATACTTGTGACCACAAGAAAGCCATTACTATTCTTAACCTATTCATGCTGATCGTAGAATGGCAAGTGATATCCAAAGTGGCCTGTGTGTGTGTGTGTGGGGGGGGGGGGGGGGTCTGTCTGGATAAAAAGGGCTTTGTGTAATTTTTATTGCTATAGCTTGGAGGGGGTGCTGTATTGTGTCCTGCAGGCATGTGGCCATTTGATTAACTTTAATTTCAACCAAACATTAGTGGTGTATATACAACATAGCTAACATTTGGGGCTGCAAGTATGAAAATGGTAATGCATAGATGCAAGGCAGTTTAGAGCACTTCTTGGCAAGCTATATTAAAAGTTGAAATTTATTACTGAAGCTCTGCTTTTTACTTCAGTCTCCATAATGTTCTCAGCAAGCGGCTCTTGGCTTAAGGCAAGCTGTGTATGAAGGTAGTAAACACTTATGGAAAGCTCATTCTTTTTATTTTGTGTTTGTTTACTGGGATGGTCCAGCTGGGCTTAGCTTGAACCCCTTTTCAGCAGAGGCTTGGAGAGAGTTCAAATTTAAAAAGTTTTTCTTTAAACTTTGAAAATTATCTACAGTAAGGTTATGCAGGAGTATGCAAATTGTGGTGTGTATGCATCACATACAAGATCAAGATATCTATAGAGAAAAACAGAACAGTGAGTTTAATTTATGGGACTACATTACTCTTACTCTTAGGTTCTTGGTGTAGACAAATTATCTTAAAGAATTAGTTCTAGGAGGAGAGATTACATTAGGAAGACTAATATGATATAGTTGAGAGTATGAGGAAAATGTAACAAGAAAATTAAAGGAGCATAGTCCAGATTATTCTGGAGATTATAAAATATTGTGGCAGTCAGCCTGATGAGATGAAGTAACAGATCCTCTGACCTTTTGTGTGTGTTTTTTTTTCTCTTTGTGCAAGTGCTAGAGAAGAGGGAGTTTCGTTTTTTAAATTTTTAGTTGCAGGGAGTCCCCTGCGGAATTACAAGATTTCTTGTCAGTTTTTATTTTGTTTTTTTTCAAGGAATAGTTTTGATTTTTACACTTTACAGTGGTCTGCCTTGTGCAAGATTGTGTACAGTAACCAGCTGCAATTAAGTGTAGGAAGTCCTGTCAATAGTTCCCAGAGTGCTATACATTGATGTGACCGGTAGTGGTGATGTGGCAAATCTAGTGGTTTTCTTGTAACATTGGTTAGCAGTGTTTGCAGATTAATGAAATTGTGAAAGCATACAGTAAAGAAGCAATAAGTAAATTTGAGCCAGAAAATATCGAATCCATCTATGAAGTCTCATTTGACTAACTGCAATTTGATCAATACATTTGCGAAGCCTTAAAACATCAGAAATGGGAACTTGAGTTTAACCTCCTGAACTTGTTTGATCTTGGTATTAGATGATGGAAGATGTTTTTGGATTGAGAAGAGTTTGGGAGCAATTTTTTTTAATAATCGTTGAGATTACTTGAGTTTCAGTAGAGGGAGTGCATGTTGGACTATGTTAATTTTTTTCATGGCAGATTATCGTATAGTAGACTGCATGTTGCACTATAGTGGCTTGTTTGACAGTCTAAAATCATTTAATAGAGATTAAAGAGCCGGGGACTCTAAATTTACTGGGAGGAATGATGTATATATCCTGATTCCATTTGACTGCCTGTGCCTTGATTGGGTAACTAGAGCCAATGTAGAGAGACATAGGCTACTCCTGTATTGGAGTAAGGTGTTCATGGGACAAGTCCTAAGAAAAGTGTCTTCATTTATATTCGAAGTTAAAGCCGAGCAATAGCTTTGGGCTAGGGCCTTAAGTTATGCTGAATAGGGGGAGTTGTGTTTTTTTAGTAGTAGAGTATGTGTATTTCTCCAGTGTCATGGATATGGGGGTTAGGCTAATGGTCCAATTCCTTTGAGGTGCTTATTGTGCAAGGCTAGTATAATCCACTTTTTCCCTTATGAATGGGAAAACATCAGAATGGAGATGGCATATGCTATGGCATCGGCTACTCTTTTGAGGTACTCCTTGTGAGGTCTGGTGCAAGTGTGGTACATTTCAGTTGTAGAAGTTATGAGCATTAGAGACTGGATAGAAAGTGCTTGAAGCCTCCAAAATGCCCACATTTGCATTATTTTGGTCTGGTGGGTGGCTGACTAATTTATACAAATTGAAAGTGTTAAATTGGTTGGCTATACTATTTGCAATTTTGTGGTCATCTGGGTGGCTTGCCCTTCTAAGTTAATTGTAAGTTTGTGTAGAGGTATGTGTTCATAGCCTAGGTTCATAGGTTGGTACTAGTCTATCAGCCCTAGGGCCTATACAAGCCTAGCCATAACAATTCCCTGGCTATTTCTTCCCACACTATTTACTTCCATGGACCCCTGTCTCATGTTGGGTACTTTTCTTTTTCTAAAGATGTTAATCATATTTGTCATTGCTGCAGTAACCTTAGCAATACAAGTTGTATCCTGCCAAAGATTCGGGGCACCTTTCACGCAGCCAAACTTCAGGCAGGTCAAGCTGAACTGACAGACAAGATAGGAAGCAAACCCTTCAGAGCTTTACTACTGCTTTTGTCTTTAGAGGATCGGCAGTCAACTTGTGCTTTCTTTTGCTGTGCAGATAAGTTCCCTTTTGGAGCAAAAACTTCCATTTTTACTTTCCTCTGGAGGAAATGTTTTTTAAGCTATGAGTGTTTAATGGACTCAAGACTGTAGCATTTCTGTCATTTTAAAACAGGAAAGTTAACTGTTTTCTGTGGTGAAATTGTTTGAGCTGGCATAGTTTTTACCATCTTTGGCAAAGTAACTTTTTTGTTGGCTTGGTGTTTACTGGCAGTTGCTGCTAGTATTTGCTGGGGAAGAGGGACCGGTTTTCAGCATGACCATGGAACAGACTATTGGTCCCATGACTCTTCCTTCTGGCCCCAAGGAAGAAAAATAAGCAAACAGCCTTTCACCACAGTAGGCTAACAGTCTGCCTCTGCTACAGGTGGGCGAGTCTGCTTTGGTCATTTGTTGTACCTCCAACCACTTGTCTTTTACCCTAGATTCCTCTGGGGTAGCACCTACACCCACTTTGGACCAAGTGTTGGCCACATCCTCGGCAGCTCTTGGGTCCCCTCAGTGGGCAAGGGTGAGCCACACTGGAAATGGAAGGTTCCCTGTGCCTGAATACAGTCAGTCTCTGAGGAAGCAGTTGGTGCCATTAGCAACATGGCTGGCCCCATTTTTACTGTCTGAAACAAAGCATGTATCTACTCACTTAACTGGAAGTAGCTTGCTCTGGGTTTAATTTAGGCTATTTATCTTTTTTGTAAAGAGCTTTCTGGTAAAGGAGAGATTCCTAAGTTTCTGAATCTGAACAGGATGCAGAGATAAAGGGTTTTTCTCCTAAATTTCTGATCTGCCCTGTGAGGGGTTCACTTTAAGACTTCCTAGACTGTAGCAGCATTGTTTGGGAGAACAGAGGTGTCTCAATTCCTCAGAAAATACTGAGTTATTGAAGGCTTTTTCCAGCATCTACATTCGAGGTTAATGTTTCACTGTTGCAGTCATTCATTTGGGTTATCTGCTTGCAGTAGCCCTCAGTCAGCCTGATTTTAAGTCTTGGGTTCTGTCTCTGATGCGGTCCCTTCCATGACGTCAGGTCATCAGGGGTATAAAACATGCAACTCCATTAAATCAGTCTTTCTTGCCGTGCCCGAAGCAGTTAGCAAGTGCTGGTCGGCCGACTCCTGAAAGTTTTGTTTTTGAGTTTCAGAACTAAAGTCTTCAACTAAAGCCAAGTACCCTGTTGGGGAAATTTTTCTTGCTCCTTACTGATGTCAGTAAAAGTTAATTGCATTATTTGTGAAAAGCAAATGCCTCACAGATTTTCATTCGTACTGTATTCTGTCGGTTTTGTGCTTTATTTAATCAGTGCACTATCCATCGTCTGTATATTTTTGCCTCTAAATATTTCGGTTCTCTAAATGTCAGCCATCAGACTACCGGGATTCTGAAAAAACGCAAAGAAAGACAGAGGCTGCCTAGGTCCAAAGCTGCCGACGACACTTCTAAGCCAGTCGCCAGTTCGCAGCCCCTGTGTTAAAGAAAATACAAAGATCAATTTGCGTAAGGTTCAGCAAGGCATTCTTTATTACTTGCAGCAAGGAGACAAAGCATGTAGGTACAAAGTTTGTCTGATTTTCAATAGCTCAGCCTGCTGTTTTTATACAGTTTGCACATACACAGCAGGTGCTTATCAGTTAATTGCTGACTTACAAAAACATCTTAGAATTTAGCTTTATCACGGGGCTTGCCCTGTCAAACCCAGTATGGTCCTGTAACCGTCTCTTCCTAACACAATTTATCTGTTTCTAGTGAGGCCCCTATCTCAACATTCCACAGCAAGAACAGATTTTAGGCGTCTGCAGCTTTTAGAGACCGCCAGTATTTACACATTTTACATAGAATAAATATTAACTCTTAACCCTTTAAGTGCAGAATTGTACACAATACAATTTGTACATTTCTCTAACATTTCCCCCCTTTAATACTTATTGTTTAATGAGTCTAAAACAAGTCCATTTCATCTCTTGACCATTTCCACCCAGGACCTTGCAGTCAGTCGGCTTAGGCTCAAGTAAACAATTCTTCCGCCTCCAATTGTAGTAGTTCTTCATATTTAGTACTTTTTGGTACAAGGTCTTTCAGACTGAGACCTCTATAGTGCTTTTTACCAGTCCATGCATGCAGGGGACACAGCAGCATCCACAGAACATAAATATCGCTGCTCCAACGCAAATGGCGATCAACAGATTCATCAGGACACTGCCCCATCCCCCAAACCATCTCTGGAAAGTGTTAAAGGATTTTGACCTGGCTTGGTAAAAGCAGATACTTGCTGAATTATTTTGAGATGGCTATCTATTTCGTGTTAATTGTCTGGCTATCTATTTCGTGTTCATTGTCTGGGATAAACTAACAGCATTCCTCTTGGATTAACGTGCAAGTGCCTCCTTTCGCCACCAGGGTGAAATTGAGAGCCACACGATTTTGAAGCACTACTGCTCTCATAGCGGTCAGTTCATCTGTCACCAATTCCAAGGTGGAAAAGGTTGCATTGCTCTGTTTCAAGCAGCTTGGACAACTTTATCAGTTTCCAAATAAAAGTTTACTGCTCTGTACTGAGGTATTATGCCGGCCCATGATATGACATAATCACAGAGAGCCATGTGGGACAGTCCTTTATCATTGACGTGAGCCAGGTCATGGTGATACATCCATGATGCATCGATTCGGCCTACTGGATTGGCAGGTTTTTTAACTTCTTGAACATTTCAAATTTTCCCTTCAGGTAAAGTTAACGTGTCGTATAGATGGAACTAGGTAGCCCAAAACAACTTCCGGACCACTTTCTTGGTAGCCATTTATATGCCTTTCGTCCGCACACACAAAAAAATAAATCTCAGTCCTGTCTGCTGTCCTCTTTTTTTTTCCACAGTAGTTTTCCCCATTTCCAGTCAAAGTTCGCTATTTTTTTTTTTTTTTTTTTTTATAGATTAGAAATTTGCCACACAACCTGAATTGTCTGCAGTGCAGTTATAGACCACTGTTTTGTTACAATGGCTCCACCCTACCCTAGTTTTATCAAGTTTCTGAAAACACAATGTTCTGTTTTGATGGAGGGACAGCTGTAAAGCAACCATTTGCAGATGTAATATTAGCAGTGTTGCTCAAGCTTGTCCATGTCTCTAACATTTAGTGGAGACACCACTAAAGGTAATCCTCCATGTGCAGTTGGTATAGCTGCACAGATCCAACAATTAGAAACATTAAGGGTATCTGCATATGTGTACTTGATAGCCTGATGTGTTAAAGCAGGATGCCATGCTGCACGCTTGCTAGGTTCAGTAAATGTGGAAAAGAGAAATGGCCATAGCAGAAAAACAATGACCACAATAACAATCAATGAGATTGCCACACACTATTTTTGTGGAAAGAGTTGTCGTTCCAGTATTCTGTTTCCTTCGCTTTTCCCAAAAGGATGGAGTTCAACTTTCTTTGGTGCAATCATGTCGCTTAATCTGGGTATTTTTATCTTATTCTCTACCCTATAGGACCTTAGCACCGATTTGCTTCACTGGGTTTGAGACTGATCAGATGTTAATCGTGCATACAGCTGCAGTCATAACAGATGGGTTCTCCTGCAGTCAGGCAGGTCCTTGGTCGGCCGAATTCCAAAGTCTAGGTCCAGTGTCTGTTGTCACTTCTTCCCTGACGTCAGTGCGACAGGGGTATAAAGGAACCAGCTGACGCCATTTTCTTCAGTCTTTCTTGCCGCACTGTGCCCAAAGCAGAAGCAGTTCAAGTGCCGGTCGGCCAGCTCCTGAAATTACGAAATTTGGATACTGAAGTCTTTAAGTACCCCGTTGGGGAAACTTTTTTTCTTGCCTCTGACAGATGTCAGACAAAGTTAATTGTATTTCTTGTGGGAAGCAAATACCACATAAGGATTTCCATTCCCTCTGCATACCTTGTTTAGGCCCAGACCACGACGTCTGTCGCTTTTGTGCTACATTCAAAAAACGCACTTGAGCGTCGGGCGGAGTTCGCCCAGCATTATTTTGGGAAAGCATTTAACTATACTATGTCGTCGGATACTCAGACTCTGCTTTTGTCTAAACACAAAGACAAGGACTGACACATGAGGCCCGCGGCCTCTACTGACACCACACCAAAGCAGACTACACGTGGTCCGGTTCTCAGTGAGGCGCCTACGCAGCCCCTGATTACTAACTACACTCCTTTGATGGTGTCTCCTGTCCCCGAGGTCACAGGCTCCTCTGCCCACACCCCGACTACAGATACCGAAGCCACTTGGCGTTGAAACTCAGAATGTGGACAGGTCCACATCCACTCAAGGTGTCTTCAGACCTTCCTCTTTCTCCATAAAGGCTTTTACAAAGTCTAAAGCAACCATACACTCAGACCAGCTACACAGGGCCCATCTCCAGGCCCCATTCCTAAAACAGATGCTTAAAATGGCTGAGGATTTAATTACTCTAATCGGAGGTTCTCAGCCCCCACTGGACAAAAGACCCAGAGTGGAAGAAGATTCCCCCTCTGATCAGGGCTCTATTTCAGAGCGCACTGAGGAACATTCTTACTCCCCTTTTGAAGACTCTGATGCGGAGGAGTCTATCCCTTCTGTATCCCCCCCTGAGGATTTCTCATTTGGGGAAACTTTGCATACCTTAAGGGAACATTTCCACTGGGAAGGCCAGGATTATTCAGATTCCAAGAAAAGGCTCAGGGAATTTCTCACCTCAACATAGACCTCTGGCTATACCTCCTGTCTTGGACATCCTAGATGGTTTACTCGGAGGCCTGCCTTAACCCGGACTCTCTACCTCCAGCTCCAGTTAAGCCAGACAGGTACTACAGGGTTCCTGACTCGCCAATTTCTTTACAAAAGCCATGCTGCTGACCCAGAAACCATCTCACAGGGCCCCAAGGGAGTTAAGGCCTCCATTGCCAAAAATCCCTTACCTTCTGAGAGAGATTCCAGATCCTTAGAAAGGTGGGGAAAAAAGGTATATACCTCGGCTACCTTATCCATGAGGGCCTTAAACTGTCAGTTTCGTATGCTAAAATACCAACAGTTTTTGTTATCACAATTGAAGAGTAAAATGTCACAACCTGAACAACCAGACTTGAAGGAGTTGCACGATTTGAATGCATAGTGCAGAACAAGTGGGAAAAAGCATACCTTACAATGTGGTTTTGATGCTCTAGAGGCCTCGTAGAGCTACTGTTACAGGATCAGTCATACGTAGGCATGCCTGGCTCAAGGAACAAGCCTTGCCTGATCATGTCAAAGCTAAATTACTAGACGCCCCTCTTCAAAAGGATGTATTTGGTGCTAATGCTGAGGAGGTATTAAGGAAAATGGAGGAAAAGGCTAAATCAATGCAAACTATGAAAGAATTTCTACAGGTTCAACCCCCACATTTTAGAAATTGGCCTTCCAAAAACTGGTCCCTTCCTGCCAGACAGACCCCAAAGAGGCAGATACTGGCGCTCGAGGTCTGTCTGGCAGGAGACAATCCCAAGGATCGTATAGAGGCAGACAATGGCAAGCTCCTACACAGGGGAGGTGAGGACAACTCGCAATCCTTCAGAAAACAAACCCAATGACTTTCCCCTTCGCATGCCAACCAGGTTTCAAATGGCAGTCCCCTTAGGAGGAAAGCTGGCATTTTCAAAAAATTGGCATGTCACAGGACAAATGGATCCTGGACATTATAAACAGAGGCTACAAATTCCATTTTCACACCCTTCCAAAAATGAGGTATGCCAAACCTGCCACACAATCAAAGGGCAGAGGCACAAAAACAAATTTCAGATCTCAAACATGAAAGCTATTCAAGAGGTACCTACGCACGAACAAGGTTTTTATTCCAGGCTATTTCTGGTGCCAAGGAAGGGAAAAGATTGGAGACCTATTTTGGATCTATCCATCCTAAACACATTTCTACTCGTACCAAAATTCAAGATGCTCACTCTACAGCAACTTCTTCCCATGCTGGGCAAGGGGTCTTGGCTGGTAACATTGGACCTCAAGGAGGCATACCTGCATGTCCCAATCAGACAAAATTGCAGAAGGTTCCTCAGATTTCTTGCAGGTTCAACCCATTATCAATTCTCTGCATTGCCCTTTGGCTTATCTACTGTACCCAGAGTATTCGCAAAATGCCTGGCATCAGTAATTGCCTACTGCAGACTTCAAGGGATACAAATATACCCCTATTTGGAAGACTGCCTGATCCAAGCGGACAGCAAGCATATTCTTCTGAAACATCTGGCTTGTGTAATAATGTTATTGAAATCTCTGGGATACAGTCAACAAAAAGAAATCAAGGCTAATACCTTCTCGGAAGATAATTTTCCTGGGTGCCAATTTGGACACAAACACCCAGATGGCTTACCTCACGCCAGAGAAGCAGGGGCAACTAATACAATAGTTCAGAACACTAGCAAATTGCACCAGGCTGACTGCAAGGAAAATCCTGCAGGCTCTGGGATTCATGGCATCTTGCATCTTACTAATCCCATGTGCAAAGCTGCATATGAGGAAACTACAATGGTACCTGAACATATGGTCTCAACACAGCCACAGTTTGGAAACAATAATACCACTAATTCCATGTCTGCAAAAGGAATTTCTGTGGTGGGCTCAAGCATGTCAAACAAACATAGGTCTTCCATTCAGCAAGCCTCAAGCAAATCAAGTCATCAAGACTCCTCGGACTACGCCTGGGGGGTGCACATGACAGATCGGTGCATTCAGGGCAAATGGTCCCAAAAAGAAGCACCTTCACATCAAAAAGAAATGCTAGCAGTAATAAATGCTATTATAGCTTTCAAGGACCTTCTACAACCAGGCCAATTATTGATGAGAACTGACAACACCACAGTTATGTGGTACATAAACTGGGAGGGAACACATTCTTACCCCCTATGCAGACTGACCATGTCACTTTGGAACATGGCCATGGACTTACAAATGGAACTACAAGCACAGTACTTGCCAGGCAAGGAAAACACGCTGGCAGACAACCTAAGCAGGAATATGACAGATCCACACGAATGGAGATTGCATCCAAAAGTTTTTACAAAAATAATCCAAGAATGGGGAAGGCCAGACACAGATCTCTTTGCCTCCCACAAGAATTACCAATTGACAAAATTCTGCTCAAGGATCTTCCATCCAAAGGCCTGGAGAGTGGACGCTCTTTCTTTCAGTTGGGCATCTGACAGTTTGCCTTCCCTCCTCTTCCTCTGCTGCCCAAAGTTCTATTGAAGACCAAAGCAGGCAGACAAAAGATGATTCTCATTGCTCCGGACTGGCCAAACACTGGTACCCACTCTTGAGGAGCCTGACGCATTCCCCACCATGGACCCTGCCTCTAATGCCTCTTCTGACTCTGCACAGTTTCAACAGCCAGCTAAAAACACTCAATCTAGCCGCATGGAAGATTCCTTAGCATCTCAACAGGCCCTACTCTCCAAGGAGATGCAGGATGTCCTTTTGGAGGCCAGAAGGCCAACTAGGAAAGATTACTCAGCAAAGTGGAAACGTTTTTGTCTGGAATGAGAAAAAGGGCCAGGATCCTGGAAAACTGAATTTACCTCAAATACTACAATATTTTGCTGAACTGCTAAGCAGTGGACTTTCTCCTCCATCAAAATACATGCCTCAGCCATTTCTGCAGAATACAACACTGATCCACCTTTATTCTCACCCTCTCAAGACAGTTCCTCAGAGGGGCTAAGAATTTAAGGCCTCCAAGGAAACCACCAATACCTGCTTGGGATCTTAATTTCATCCTGGAAAAATTGACCTTGCCTCCCTTTGAGCCAGCTGCCTCATCAGATTTGCAATATTTGTCCTGGAAAACAGCTTTCCTTCTAGCTATCACCTCAGCTCCTAGAGTTTCAGAACTACAGGCTCTCATGGCTGTCCAGCCTTTTATCATCCATCAGGACAGAGTTTCCTTACAAACCAATCCGTCCTTTATGCCTAAGTGGTATCCAGGGTAGCTTTAAATCAGGCCATACATTTACCTACTTTTTTTATCCTAATCCTCAGAACAAAGGGGAGAGATTACTACATTCCTTGGACATCCACAGACAGCTGCGTTATTTGGACAGAACAAAGCCTTTCAGAAAATCAGAACAGCTCTTTGTGGCCTATGCAGTAGGAGCTCAAGGGAAGCCAATTTCCAAACAGACAATCTCAAAATGGATAGCCCACTGCATACGTTTCTGCCATTCCTTTCATGGCAAAACTGTTCCTACAGGCATTAGAACTCATTCCACCAGGGCCACAGCCACCTCTGCAGCCTTCCTCAGAGGAGTTCCTACCAAGGATATTTTGGAAGCAGCCACTTGGAGTTCTGTGCATACCTTCTCCCAGCACTACAACCTACCATTATACTCCAAATCTAGAGCAGGCTTTGCCATGGTAGTCTTGCAGGGCATTTTGGCTCCTAGTTCCACCTAGTGCCTACCACCCCTTTCTTAGCTTTGGGATTCTACCCATCTGTTATGACTGCAGCTGTATGAACGATGAACATAGTACAGTTTTGTACCTACCATAAATGTAGATAGAGTGCTAATACAGCTGCAATCCAGGTTTCCCTCCCTCCTTCCCCTCTTGAGACAGGCCTATAGGCCAACACATCCTCATACCACCTGATTGGGGTTTTCATTTATGATGTATTTGCTTGCAACTACTGTATTTTGATTATATAGCACTGCATTGTCACACGGTTACTATTGCCTTCCTTCTGGGGGCACCTGACATCTGGGCCAAGAAAAACTGAAGAAAATGGCGTCTGCTGGTTCCTTTATACCCCTGTCACACTGACGTCGGGGAAGAAGCGACAACAGACGCCGAACCTAGACTTTGGAATTCGGCCGACCGAGGACCCGCTTGACGGCAGGAGAACTCATCTGTTATGACTGCAGCTGTATTAGCATTCTAACATCTACATTTATGGTAGGTACAAAACTGTACTTTCCTATTGATCTGACCCCCCCCCTTTGTAGCCAGACCTTGCAGCTGTATTAGCACTCTTATCTACATTTATGGTAGGTACAAAACTGTACTTTCCTATTGATCTTGACCCCCCTTTGTAGCCAGACTTCTGTGCTTAGGGTCCTGATAGAGAGGTAAGATCTTTACCCATTTCGAATGTCTTCACTAACTTGCAGTGTCGGATGGATCCACGAAGCTCACTCTGCAATCTTGACTGCAGTCTGTTGAAAGAAGCACCTGGTAGGGACCTTCCCACTTCAGTGATGCCCAGTTCTTCATGATTTTGATCCACACCCAATCTCCTGGCGTCAGTTACTTCCGGCATCTTGGTCTGCTCTGAACCTGAAACAAGGCTGCAACAGATAGAATTTAGCAGTTTCTTCATATATTCAGCTAATGCAAGATCGGCTTCCTGGTCTGAAGGCATGAGAGGTTTCCATTGGGGTGTACAATATGCCCTCCTATACAGTTTCTCATATGGGGTCAGCCCTTTTGCTGAGGGAACTTTATGTTCAGCAGTGCCAGGTGTAAATAGTACAGCCAGATTTTCCCAGTTTCAGCCATTAGTTTCCTCAGTTTACTTTTAAGTGTACCATTATGTCTTTCGACCAACCCTGCAGACTGAGGATGGGAAGCACAATGATTTTTTTTAGAGAAATACCAAAAAACTTACTTAGCTGTTTAGTTCGGTTTACAAAGTGTGTTCCGTTGTCACTATATATTCTCTCTTGAATGCCAAACCTAGGAACAATTTCTTTCACAAGAACCTTTGCTATTGTAGCTGCATCCGGGTTCCTGGTTGGAAAAGCTTCCACCCACCTCAAACATGCCTGGCAGTACTTATTTTCACATTTATTTCACTCTATAAAATAACTCCCTGGACTGGGCCGTACTGCTCCTTGTGCATGATATTGATTGCAAGTCTGACATGCTAAACAAATTTTTTTATAGTAGTTTGAAAATCCATATGCAGTGAACACCTGGTTCACTATCTGTACCATTCCCCCTGTTGAGACATGGCACTGCCCATGGCTCAATAATGCTACATAACGAAAAAGATGAGAAGGTAATATTGGTTTCCGTTCTTTTGAGATGTACAAAGTCTCGACTGCCCCCTGCTTTAACAAACTCCTTTTTTCTACCTGTGTGGTCAATGATTGCATTGTTTGTACTCTAAGGGAGCATTTCCACTGGAAAAGCCAGGAATTTTCTGATCCAAAAGAGGCTTGGGGATCTTGCTCCTGCCTCTGCATAGGCCTTTAGCTATACCTCCTGTACTAGACATTGTTGATGCCTTTTCGGAATCTAGTTTGGCCCCTGATTCTTTGCCTCCTGCTCCCAGAAAACCTGACTGATGTTGCAGGGTTCCTGATTCACAAGTTTATTTTTAAAAATCCTATTGCAGATCCAGAAACTATTTCACAGGGACCCAAGGGCGTTGAGGCTTCTACTGATAAAAAATCTTACCCCTTCTGATAAGACTCCAGGGTGCTGGATAGATGGGCTAAGGTGGTTTACGCTTCTGCAACCTTGGCCATTAGAGCTTTAAACTGTGAGGTTCATATGTTAAAGTATCAACAACATGTTATTGGGTTGCTTAAACAGAATGATTCCTGACTGTGCTGAAAATAAAGAATTGCAGGATTTAATGCATTCTGCTGAACAGGTTGGTAAATGTACTTTGCAATGTGGATTTGATTCATTAGAGGCCTCTTGTGGGCTGCTGTTACTGGGTCTGTGCTCAAGGCATGCTTTGCTTAAGGAGCAATCTTTGCCTGATTAGCTGCTACCTGGAGTTCTGTACATACATTCACCAAGCATTATTTGCCAATTTTCTCTAAATCCAGAGCTGGCTTTGTCACTGCAGTCTTGCAGGGTCTTATTGCTGGTCCTAATTCTATTTAAATTCCTCCTCCCAACCTTAGTTTTGGGGAATCTACCCAAATGTAGTAACTGCAACAGTGAAACACGAACCTAGTACAGTTGTGTACACTTACCATAAATATAGATGTTAGTGTATTCACTGTTGCAGTCCTGGTTACCCTCCCCCCAGCCCCCTTTCTTCTTTTGGCTATACCTCTACTCTCCCTTACTATGCTCAAAGCTTTTTGGTGCATTTGCTTTTTTGTTGGCGGTATATTGCTTCCCATTAGGGGGCACCTGACATCTGGGGCAAGAAAAACTGATGTAATGGCATCTGCTGCATGTTTTATAAACATGACGTCATGGAAGAAGGGACAGCATATGATGCAGGGCCCAAGACCTTGTTAATCGGGTCAACGGACTGCAAGCAGATAACCCAAATGTTATGCCCACAACAGTGAATACACTCAAACATCTACATTTATGGTAAGTGTACACAACTGTACTTTCCTCCTGTTTGCTTTAGAGGATGTTTTTACTACTTGTAATTTTCTTGATAGCTGCTAGAAAGGCAGATGGTCTTAAATTTTTATACTCTAGTACCAAATCGGATCAGCAACTATAGCTTTAGTTGCTCCCAGTTGTTGCTAAGCACTTCAGTCTTCCCCTTTCTGATAAGGATGGGGAACATTGTGTATAGGGAAAAGGGTGTATACTTCTGCTACTTGATTTTTTCAGAATTTTTAATTCTCATTTTTTTACTTTGTTAAAGTGGATGTTTTATCTTTCTTGCTGTGAGGAAAAGTATGCTTTTCTATTGCACAAGTCACTAATTGTTTTGCAGTGAGACTTTCTGGGCTATGGCCACTGGTACTGTTTTGAGGTTTGCATGGCTGCCTTCTCTGAACCTCCCAAATGTTAATGAAACTTTAAATCTACCTTCTACCTTCTATAGATTATAGATCACCTCTGCAGCAGGAAGACCAGTATTATGAAAAAGGGCAGTTTTGATTCAGGGAATCTTTCAATCCTCCTTAAAATTTTCCAAGGAATTCTCTCCAACCAGTTTTGCGGAAAATGAAGTCTCTAAAGGTAAAGGTAAAGGAAAATGGTTAGGGGTTCGAAAAAAGGACAGTTTGTCCCTTTTGACACCTGATGGTTTCAGAAAAATGGATTCTAAAAGTCAAGGTTACATATGGCAGTGGGAGGAAATAACTTCTGCAGATCACGGTTTTGTTTTCACCAGTGGTTCATTACATGCTGTCCCAAGGAGTGATGGAACCAGCCTCTCCTTCCCTGGTGAAGTTTTTATCCAAGGATGTTCTACTGCCAAAGAAAATGGAGACCAGTTCTGGATCTTTCATTCCTGAGCATGTGTGAGCAGTTTCCCAAATCACAGCTTGTTACTAGTTTTCTTAGTTTCCTGGCATCCCTATTCATCCAGACTTGGGACTCGTCTTAAGTTTGTGCCTGGATCACATCTGTTCTCTGCCTTACTTTTTTGACTTCACTGTACCATTGTGTTCATGGTCTGTCTAGCTCCAGTTGTAGGCTACAGGGTATCCATGTCTTCTATATTGAGGACCTTATCTTTAGTCTTTCAAAATATCTGGAATCTGAGATCTCTTACACGCTGGGATTCCAAGAGAACATTCAAAAGTCTGACTTTACCTAGGATTGTTTTCTTGGGATATCAACTGGACACCTGAGTGCTAAGATTTTTTTCTTCCACAGGAAAATATATCTTTAAGGTTTGGTTTTCCACTTGGACTTTGGTCACTGCAAGGGAATACCTCAGGATTTTGAGTCTTATGGCATCTGATTTGCATGATAACCCTGCAAAACTCCATGAGAAAAATAATGGTATTTGAAATCTTTATCTGCAAATCAGCCTTTCTTGACAAATCTCAATGCTGGGGTTTCAGATCTTTTGGTGGAGACCACACCACAAATGCCCTTAAATCCAGACCTCTGCTCCAATACAGTCACCACAGATGCTTCAGATTTTGCTTGGGGATCAGTTTCAAGATGTGATAAAAGTGCAAGGGGTATGGGACACCTAGGACTGACAAGCAACCACACAACAGGTACTTGACCAAAGGCATTCCACTCTAAGCCAGCTTTGGTCCCGGGGACCTGTTAAAGTGGTTTCAGATACCACCACATTACAGTAATACTGTTAAGTCCAACAAGCAAGAGTGTGCCATGTTGTACCTCCTCTGCATGCTAGCTTGGGCTATAGCTTCACAGCACAGTCTCACGCTACAGGTTCCTACATTTAATCGGCGCGAAACTGTTGAGCAGGATCAGGGCAAAGCCTCATGAATTGAAACTAATTGATCTTCCAAGATTCTCTCCTCCTGTGGAGAGTTTAAATAAACCTCTTAAGTGAGGAGATAATAATCTGGCAAGATTCTGTTCCAGAACTCCAAGAAAGAAGGAAGGCCTGGAAGACTACTGCTCTTTTGAGGTGGAATATTCCTGTATGCTTTTCCACTCAGTGATATCCAGGGTACTTCTAAAGATTTGGAATACATGAATCCCCCCCCCCCCCCCCCCAAAAAAAAAAAAAAAATTGCAAATCCCTTTTGCCCCAGACGGCTGTGATTCTCCCTTTTGAAAATAGCCAGAGGCAATGATGACAAGCTTCCTTGCAGAATATCTCTAAACAAGAAAGTGTGTTTGATTCACACTGACACCAGTCTGTCAGTTTAACTTCCTGAGTGATGGGGCCTTAATTCCATTTAGGCAACTATTACTGAGGGCTTGCAGCTGATACTAATGGAGGTAAAGCCTGTTGCTAGAAAGTCCTGTATTAGCAAATAGGAAATGTTTTCTAGTTGGTGCCACCAAAACTAGCATCCATTCAGGGCTAGTTCTCTCGTTCTGTATTGACTCTGTCGTATGGCTTTTTCTCTCTAGGTTCATTCATTTCAGCATGTCTGCCCTTTTGTATAGAAAATGGCAATTTCACTTGCTTTTATTCACCTGATCCTGATTTTATTGAATTGCACTCTTCATGAGGTAGAATTTCTAGATTTTTTAAATGTGAGCAAAGTTTCAGAAA
The DNA here is from genome assembly GCF_019279795.1 of Protopterus annectens. Classification (NCBI taxonomy): domain Eukaryota; kingdom Metazoa; phylum Chordata; order Ceratodontiformes; family Protopteridae; genus Protopterus; species Protopterus annectens. Next base: position 390,344,276 of record NC_056735.1, on the reverse strand, counting down.
ACACTAGTATATCTGAGGAATGTTGGTTTATCCTGGTGTGAAGTTCAGAATGTTTGATTACTAGTTTGTGAGACTAACCAAGGGGAAGTGGTTGTGGTGAGAGATTAGTGGGTGTGGAGTAGACGGTGTCAGGAGACAAGGGCATGGATTCTGGTGTATATCACCACTTACTGTCTGGATGATGTGCATATAATTCTGATGGGTATTTGTGCTTTATTTTTGAATTTAGTATTAGGATAAGGCTTTTTTTTTTAAAAAAAAAAAAAAAAAGAATGCAAGATGGTTTTCTGGAACGGGTAGAATAGTGGAAAGTATCTGACTTGCAGCTCAGATTTTCCTTCCTTTCCACAATTACATTATGCAAGATGGTGATTGGTATAGCTAGCTTGGGAGGGGGGTAGCAGTGTATTCACATGTCAGAGAGGAACAGATTGCAATATTATTGTAGGGGAGGACTGCAAGCATTCCATACATTCAGAACTAGGGCAACCAATGGAAAAACTGTTGGAGAAATGTTGAAATGCTGCTGAACAGAACTGCCAAGGAAAATGAGACCCAAATGTCTTCCCCAATAAACAATTGTGGAAGGTGAGGAAAACCTGGGTTGCAAGTCTGAGGTCCTCCCATGTCCTATAAGACCATGAAGACTTTTTTTTGTTTCGACTGTTCCAGAGGACCTCTTTGAAGATGCACTTGTGGAGTGCATTTCCAGCAGCAAATGTCTAGTGCTTCAGCTTTCCAGAAGAGGCATAGACCTTGAGATGGCCTACCCAAATTGTTGGCTATTTTGATCAAGAATGCTCCTGGAGGTTTCTGATGCTAACACCTCTGAGCCAAACTCCCAACCTTTGCCATTAAAATGCTTAACTGTTCCTACAGGGTGCAGCACCTTCAAGTTCCTTTCCAAGAATTCCTTTAAAGTTACTGGAATCTGAGTTTAGTCTGACCTGACATGTTATGAGTATTTGGATAAGTGTATGCATCTTCAGCCATGCCCACACTGTCAACCTGCATCTTGGCGTGCAGTGACTTCGCTTCTTGCCCAAGCCTAAAGTTCACAGTAGTTGCCAAAGTATGTTCAGGTTGGGTATGGGGTCAGTATTAAGGAGACATACTTGGCTGAGGATCCAGTATCTGTTTAAGGATGGGGCGGTGCAGTTCACTGCATCTCCAGAAGGAGCTGCCTGCTGGATCCCAGTGCTAAAGAGAAGACTGGAGTGAGATGTTTGTTCTCCTGAAATGTCTACATGTTTAAACAAGTCTTTCTACCAGGGGCAGGCCAAAGGCAGAATGGCTGCTCTAAAGCAAAACATGGCAGTATGATGACATGAGGTATGTTCTTCAGGGTCCCACCTCCAGCAGGAAGCAGCTGTGCTCTATGTGCCCACAACATGCACATCAGTGTGCATGGCACATGAACTCTGGTAAAAACTACACACTAACAGTAACATGTTTTCTGAATGTTCAGAGCAGTCTGGGTGTTAAAGGAACTTGCATGTACATTTCCAATGCAGGCCTAGGATCAGGTGGTGCCATACAAAGCTGCTCCTGTAACTGCCTTGTACATCCCCTACTGTGTGTGCGCTCACCTAACAGTATAGTGCTCCAGGGGTATAGCACTGTCTCCATGCAGACCAAATTCTGTTGACTCAGACTAACTTGGGCAGGGGATTGTTCCTTACTGATTCGAAGGGGGTGGTCTTTGTGGTATTCCTTTTTTTTTTGAGTATACAGGAAATGGAGGAAGTGAGGCCAGAAATTTTAATTGCTCCTTTCTGGCCCAAGCAGTACTTTGCCCAGCTAATAGTAAGGGGTTGAGCCTTTACTGTTAACACAGCATGTAAATGTACTGATGCAGGGATGGTTATACAGCCCATTTTCTCCACCCAGCCTCTATTTTAAACATTTTTATAAGGATGTGACAACTTGAAGGCTAGGAGGCAACATATCAAAAAAACTCTACCTAGCAAATTAGGACTTCAGAATGCAGTTTCTTACTAAATCTGATAGCAAACTAGCATTTTTCCACTGACTTGGTATACATCCAAGACTCCTCTGGCATACAGTCCCAACACTTTTGCAGCCAAGGTGGGACTATCTCAATCTGGGATTCTCTGTAATATGAGAAGCTGACCCTGCCACTGCTTCAACAAGCAGCAACTTCATTGAAATAGAAAGCTTAAATGCAGTTGCATTAGCCAGAAGAGTCTCAAAGCTCCAGGCCTTTACCTTTATGTGCAAATAACGTTTCCTGCTATTTCACATAGATGGGGTTATACTGCAGTACAGTTTAAGCTGCAATATAACCAGTCTTAAATTTGATTAATCACCTCAGTCATGGCTAAAAAGGGTCCTCAGACCAGATCATTTCCCACTGGAGTACTGGGCACCCTTTATGCCCAAAGTTATCATTGAAGTGACCCTGAACCATGTTTTCCAGATAGGTCTTTCGCTGTACCTTTTGAACAAGGGGGAAGTTCTACATTCAAATAAGTACGTAAAGGCTTTGCAAAAGACCAGCTGCTCATAGCCTTATTGAATACTAATTACCTGTGTTCAAGCAGTTAGTCTTCGCATTCTTTTTCAACAATTCCTGTAGCTGGCCTATGCAGGAAAGGTCTGACCACATTCTACCAGGATTACCTTACTTTACCAGTCGGGTAATTCAGTCCATATCTTTATGCTTGTGGAAGTTTTCTTTAGGGATGGAGTTGGGTTTGTTTGCCATATTGAAGAATATGCTGCTCCCACCTTCTCCAATGGTGTAGCCATCCTTCCTGATCAAGGAGTACTTCAAGGACTTTCAAAACAGCTGCACATTGAGTAACTTCTAGCTCTCCCATTATCAGAGGAGGTGAGCAGACTTGTGTTTATGGGTAAATTTCCGTAACTGGCTACATGCCAGGAATAAAGAAATGCAGAAGACCTATAAAAAGTGAGGAAGAACTACTTACTGGGAAACATCTTTTAGTTCAGCAAAAAGCAATGCAACCTTCAGACATTACTTCCAATAACCTACAGGAAGATGCAAGACAACTGTATACAGACCTGGTTAAACGCTGGTATATAAACGCAAACAAAAGGCTGGGAAATGGAAGATTTAATAAGATATTTAGATGAGAGAAAGCTGCAAAAACCAGAGGTCGAAATGAAGAAAAGGCTGACAGACTGCTCAGGAAGAGATGCTCCAAAAATATTGGAGGACAGCACGTACTGAAAACCAGTGAGTTTCATCTATACCATAGAAGCTGGAAGGGCAGACTGTAATTTTATGAAAGCACAAATAAGCAACTGGACTGGTATTCACAGCAGGAGTTTAGTTGAAAGGGCACATAGTGTACTCCAAACCTGGCTATAAGAAAGCAACCTTTACCTTTCAATAGTACAGATACAATCCTACCAGCAGAAGGAGTTGATTCTGACAACTGTGGCATAATGATGTTGTAAGTGGGAGATGGTGTTGGTGGCTAATGTCTCATTGTAAACCAGACAGAAAAGGAGCAAATTTATTCCACTATTGTGTACCCAGTTGTCTTGGATATTTTTCCCTTGAGGGAGAATCATTTTAAGTACATATTAAGGAGGAAATGCAAAAGTTTGTCCAACAAAAAGTAAGCTGTGAAATGGGAGGAGATTCTGCTGCTTGTTCTGGTGGACCAGAGGGACTGCACCTGCAAAACCTGGTTTTTCAACAGAAAATGGAAAAGGGAGCATGGTTGACTTGAATAGTGTATGTTGGAAATGAAGCACAGGATTGCTAAGCTGAACAGTAATAAACCAGTAATTTAATATGGGATTACAATGCAATAATTATATTTGAAATACGACAGAAGAAAATCTGGAAATATTGGATTTTCAGTGTTTGTTGGAGTTGTGGGGGACTCTAGCACATGCCCTACTTCATGTCATTAATGTTCAGAAAAATGCTTTTGGGTGAGGGAAAAAGTTAACTAAAGTCCGTCTTCAGCAGCAGTAATTTTGTAGCATGTGGTTTCTTTACATGCTATAAAACAAAAAAAAAAAAACTCTTCCAAGAAGTGTAGGCACTGCAAAGTAATGTCTTTTGGCTTTTTCTGGTTGGGGGTCACCACAGCGTATCACCAGTCCGCTTATGATTGGCAGTGGATTTTGTCTAGTTGCCAGCCTGGTGCGCAACCTTCAAAGGCACACACTTACCTGCATGTCTCTAAAGTTCACTCTACCACAGGGAGGACATGCAGACTCCACACAGTGCTTCAGCCGAGAATCGAAGCAGAGAGCTTCTTGCTGTGAGGTGACTACGCTAACCGCTGCACCACAATGTGAAAAAAAACACCCTGGTTAAACAGCATTGTTAAAAAAAAAAAAAAAATGAATGCGCTTTTTCTTGCAAGGGAGAATGGATTAAAGACCTTTTGATTTAGTAGCAAGTTTTAAGAGCAAGCAAATGAAACGACATTGAATATCATAATGCTCTTCCAGCAAATACATATATTCTCAGTAGCAGTTCTGCAGCTGGTCTTCATGTTTCCATATCAACATTCTGAGAAACTGGCTACAGTCTGGAGAGTGGTTGAGGGGGAAAGAAATTGGCTAGGAGATTATCTCTGAAAGCATTCAGGGGTTTTCTAGCTGGGAAAGCTATAAAGAAAACCACTTGGCACTTTTAGAAGCACCGACTGCACAATGTGTCTTGGCCTGTAACCTTTTTTAAGTTAATTCAAGTTTGAGTGGCTGTCAGTTTGGGACTGTTCCTATTAAAGTAAAATTTTCAACGTTTGAAGGTGTACATAGCTTTGTGTTAGTATTGGTTTTAGGGGATACATACATTTGTGTATATATGTGTTTTGTGGGGGGCTTTCAATAAAAGAACAGGCTCAAGTGGATATGACTAGGAACTGTAAAGTTCAACCTGCCAAACAGTGTGTGCATGTAACACAAGCTAGAAATAGAAATGCATCAAAAAGGTGGGACTAAACTTTTAATACAATGCTTTCTATGTCTGTAAATTGCCTCACATATACAAAGTGGCAAACAGTATTAAAAATGTAGAGTGCAAGTGGCTGTTACAGGAGACTTGCTGAAACGTGAATTTGATAAAGATTTTCAGGGCGTTATTCAGCAGAATACCTGGGACAAAGGGAAACAGGAGTACTTGTATTGCAGGAGGAGCTCCAATAGTGATTAAACGATAATGACAGGTTTGTAGTACTGCGGGGCTACTGGCAAGGGAGGATTGCAATGGCACATATTTACATTCCACCTAAAACTGCTATAATGGAACTTAAAATTCTGAGAGATCTGTTTTCAGCAAGGAATATTACTTGGATGGGGGCTAGAATTTCATTTGCAGCGATAGATATCTGGGGGGCCCAGAAGGTAAAATGTGACAAAGGAGGGTTGACTTTTAAAGACATTTTATGAAAATATTTGGCATGAAAGATGTGAATTCAGTAATAGGAGTTTGTGAATTTGCATATTGCCCAAGATATAAAAAAACTGAGCTAGGCTAGATAGAATTTACATTTCACAGAAACATGTGCTTTTAATTGAAGGTCTTGATACTCGCCCAATAACTATCAGATCGTGCGCCAATAATTGCTAAAATAAAGGCACATGGTAATGAAAAGAGACATTGGCTCTTTCCCACCCATCTGTTAGAGGAATTTAATGAATGGGTAGTGGAGATTATTGGGAGCTGTTAGAGGATAGCAATCTTTGAAACTACAGCTAGGGAGAGGGATAAAATTAAGGTGGAGTTTAAAAATAGGGTGGAAATAAGATGGTTAAATAACAAGAATTATTTAGCAGGACTGAAATGATAAAAAGTATCGCAGAATAGGGGGAATCTCGCAGACTAACGGACAACTGCAAAATGCTAGGCAGAAAATTAAGGATTCCCTTTTAATATGTGCAAGTTTAGAAAGATTGCTGTTAAAGCAACTGTTTAACACTAGAACACAACTTTTAGCATAACGACTCTGGCAACAAAGTAGAAAGGGCTGTTGCCAAACTTTGGGAGCCTATAACAAGGAAGGTAACTAAATCCTTTAGAGGTATTAAAAATGTTTTGGAAATGGAGTCTGTATAAAGAGAAATATGAAAAATCAAGAAACAATATAAACGGAAATGTTTATGGAAGAATTTAAATATGCCAAGGTTAGAGATGAGGCTCATTTTACTAATGGTTAGATTAGGAGATGAGAAATTGATCCATCACCAAGCTAGAGGAAAGTCCTCAGGAATATATGGTATTCCTGTGATTTGGAAGCTAGGAGGGAATCAGAGTTTAACGATGTTTAAGAGGAGGAAGTACCAACATCTGGTAGAAAGCAGTGGTAGCTGTAATACCTAAAGAGGGCAAAGATCAATCAGATCCAGCTTCATACATGCTAAACCATGATTATAAATTGTGCATGTCCTATAGTGGCTAAATGGAATGGCAAAAGTAATGCCAAAGCTGATGTATATGGATCACTGTGGTTTTGTGGAGGGGCGGCAAACATTTGACATTAACAGAACATTGATCCAGAGGGAAGCAGAATGTAAAAAAATACTATTTTTTTCTCCTTTGCAACAAAAGCATTTGACAAAGTAAGCTGGGCCTTTGAGCAGGGCACTGAAAACATTTGCATTTCCCGAAAGAGGATATTGGGGATTGGAGGTGAAAATTGAAGTGGGTGGGGGCCCATCTGATTTCTGCTTGAGCAGAGGAATCAGGCAGGGGTGTCCTCTTCCCCTTATTTGCATTTAGAACCATTGGCAAAGAACACGGAACTCAGAAATTCAAGGATATAATTGGCATGGTAGTCAAGAAAAGCTGGCTTTGTTTGCATATTTTCTACCTGACAATCGGAAAGAGTGACCACTTTTACACCATTTCAGATATTTTTGGGATACAGAATTAATGAAGCAAAATCAAAGGCAATAGTGGTAAATTATGTAACCACACGAATTGGTTCAGGAACATCCATATTTATGGGGACATAGTACAATGAAGTATTTAGGAGTGTGGATTAACTATTCTGGTGTGGCAGCTAAGGATATGTGGGGAAGACTAATAGTACAAAGACTAAGAAAATGGAAGCTTTGCTATATGGATAGTAAGATACAAGCAGTTAAAATGTGTCCCTGTGGTCTTGTACACAGGTCAGACACTTCCAAAGGAGAAGTTGTGGATAGAGCAGAAGGACTTTATCTGGGAGGGGAAGACTGCAAGAGTCAAGTGGGATAAGCTGGCTCTTCATTAGAACAGGGCAGATTGGGTTTACCCAATTTGAACAGGCACTTCAAAGCTACACATTTAAGACTCCTATATATAGCACAAGTAGTCAAGCAGAACTATTTCACAGTGCATAGGGATGATGAAATGGGGAGGAAGCTCAAACAAGGAGAGGCTGGGATTTTGGATGCAGGCCTTCAAGAACAATCCTACAGAATATTGTATCCATAAAGCAGCAGAAAGTATTAAGAACTAAGCCGATATGGGATTGGAGAAAAGAAGATTCTGCCAATAGGGATGACTGCAATTAGGGATATAGGCAAGAGGGGTCTGGAATTTATTGGAAAAAACTGGAAAAGGAACCAAGCTATTGGGAGCAAATAACTAGAGGGGGAAAGTGATAGAATGGCAATTTTATTTGGACTGCAGGTTAGCCTTCCCCATTGGGGATTGACATTGGAGCATAGGCAAAGAAATAGGGGGATGCTAAATGAAAGACTGCACTGGTAGAGTTTAGTAGAATCTAGAACAGAAGCTGCCATTTAAAAAAAAAAAAAAAAAAAAAAAAATTGGAGCATATAAATGTATTGCATAAATGTATTGCATAACTGAGGAGGTTGGAAAGGGTTGGGAAGAGATTGGGTAAGCAATTCATGAAGAAGCAATGGGAGAATGTCTCTCCCAAATATGCAACAAAATCCAAAAGATTTAGTTTTGCCTGGAAATGGTTTGCGTAGATATTTTTATATCCCAAGTAAACTCCAGAGAATTTTTCCTCTGGCAGACTGCAAATGTTGGGTGTGATGGAAGAAAGAGGTAATGGAACATTTTCTGCGAGTGCAGTGAACTGGTGGACTTAAGATTCCCTGCAGGATCCACTGTTATGCAGGGTGGGCTGACTGGTTTAAGGGAGATGCTTTTTCTGAGGTACAAGAATCTGAATTGCCTAGGCATGGTAAGGCCTTTGTGTTTAATAATGGCGGGTGCCAAAAGGCAATTACTGGAAAATGGAAATCCAAAATCTATAGTAGTAGTGAATATAGTAACAGATAAAAACTGGAGCTGAGATAATTAGAAAAGAGTAGCATAGGAAAAATGGGAATTGTGGGAACAGTACATACAAGGGAGGAATGCGGTTTAAAAGAAGGCAGGAGTTGTCTGTATGGTTTGTAATGTAAAATGCTTGCAACTATGATTCTGTGGTTTCATGAACATAAATGTATGCCTATGAAGTAAGTGGTGGTTTAGTAAAGATTTTTTTAATAAAAGCAGGAATTGAATTCATATAAGGTTACTTAGGTTATATGAGAAGTAAAAGGTTATGTTTAGTGTGATTTACTTTTTATATATAGCTATACATGGATAGGGGGTGGAATGTAAATTTGCCTGTCAAGTGATTCAGTAACTGTTAAAGCTGCAGTGGACTGCAGCATTGACCACAGTAGGAGAAAACTGTGCATGTGATTTTGAAGGATCCTGGCTCCAGATGAACAGTCTCTACACCACAGGTACCGGTACGATTCCATCAGTCTCTGTGTAGGTGTAAATGACCTGAGATGTTCCTCCCTGGACTGTATGAAGACATTATGGAGTTCTGACTTAGTCTAGTGTGAGGCTAGCCTCACACTAGACTATTACTGTCCCCTGGGATGATGCCATATGGGCAAAATACATTTTTAAAACAGTGGCTTCCTTCCTGGTGTGATTCTAAGATGACCCAGTATTTTTCAGCTTGGGTGGACATGGTTAACAGACCACATTGCTTTGCCAAGAATAGTCTGCACCTGTTCCACTCTAGGCTTTTGAATACTGGCTAAAACTTTTCCACCCCATAGTGTTTTTAGGTTGCGCCAAATTAACAAACCTACCAACATAGCAAAATAAACTCCAGTGAACTTCAAGGTGTTACTGCTCAGTGCCAGGAGCCTACATAAACTACTCCCTCAAAGCCCTTCTCACTGTAATATAACAATGTATGCATTTAGAGACATGGTGGCAGAGTGTAGTCCAGAAGTGCAAGGTTTTGGTGCCTTCCACGCTGCACAGACTAGGGCTAAGTATGGCGGTGTCTTGACATCACAAGTATACCTCAAGTTTATCGGACAGGATGACAGGAGTTCAGATCACTGTAGACAAACTCCCATACTATTTCCTAGCCATAGCTATAGATCACCTTCCATGTCCCAAAGCTCAGTTTATACTTCGGCCTACTGGCAACACTTCCCATCCAACCAAACACCCTTCTCGTGCAAGACTTGTTGCCCCTCTGTAGATTGGGAATACTACACCTCAAATCTGCAGGTGCAGAATCATGGACTTTGCAAATACAATCGCCCTTGACCAAATGAAAATGCCCACCAGAGGCATACATAAGGACCTTGTGATAAAATGCTGTACCTCCACCTCCAAATGTCTCATCCTCCCTGCTATGTTCTAAGCATAAAGTGGTCTCCTTTAAAGTCAGAATCAACTAACCCCAGTAAAACCAGTAATAGTTGGTAACTATTCAGAGGAAAGCTAGCTTTAAGTGGTTATTTTGCCAGAATTCATTGTCCCTCCAAACCAGAGAATGCAAAAGCCTACACTGGTTTGAAGTGCTCTCTGTACAACATGTCAGGGACTTCATAGAGGTGGCTGTACTTCGAGCCCAGAACTAGCACCAGAAACTGTCCTGGTGGCATTCCAACAGTATATACAACAGAGGGGAAAAATCAGGAAGGATAATTCACACACACTCCCATAAAACTAAATGGGCAACTAATAGGGCGGCTTTGTTAAACAAAGCCATCTCTGAGGTTGTTAACCTACCAGTTGAAAGGTAAGTCTGCCTTCAACTATGTCAGAAACGTCAAGGCCAGCACACAGCAATGTACTGAACTGGTAGTTTAATAGTGCCACATTCACAGAGCCTGGAGACTTTTATAGCAAACCTATCGACTGACAGATTCAGTTCCAACTTTTAGCCCCCACCCCCAACCATCCGGCAAGAAACTCCCTTGAGTTCTAACTAGGCAGCATGTACTGGCCGTGTTAGCTAAAGCAAAGTACATTCCGCAGTAGGCCCAGAACTTCTTGGGATGCCTCCTGTGCAATCTAAAATATGAATGACCCCTGGAGTTGCTGTTTAACTATAGTCTTAAAACAGGCGTTGTCATGAGAATGGAGTAGGAGATTGTACTCCATAAGTGAGGGTGTAACAGATGTGTTAACCCAGAAGCACAGCTCACCAAAAGAACAAGACACCACTGGGCCATGGCTGTTGAATTCCAAGAAGTTTATTTTTCACACAGGTTAAGCACCTTCATCCAAAGACTTCTGGACTTCAGAACAGCACTTAACAAAACCTCAACCCTTAAATACCCACAACATCCGAATGACATCATAAATTAACCAATTAAGTGTTCTAAAAAAAACATGCAACATTAAAGAAATACTGCTGTACACAAGTTAAAAACATTAAAAACTATCCTAAAATGATTTTAAATACAGCTGATATGCTTACATTGTCATTGATGCCTGGATAATTGGTGGCATCTAAACGCAGCTGCCACCTTTATTCAGATATATACAGGTGTAAATGTAAAATCCTTTCCTGGGCATCCTTCAGTTGTCCACAAAACAAATTTAAATACATGCCCCAGACTTTTAAAGATGTGCCTAGTCAATGCATTGGTGGTTTCCCATTTTTTGTCTCCTTGATCCTGTCTAAACTGCCTGCTGGTCTTTCCAATATAAAAAGCTGGGCAGTGTTAACATGTACACCACATTCTTACCAACAGTTGAAATGCCCCTTGAAAGTAAATGTTCCCATTAATGCATGCTTGGTTGCCAGTCTCCCAAGATGTTTTTGCATATAGTACACACTCCACACTTAAAATTCCCAAAGACTCTACTGGAGCTGTTATGATCATAATGGTTACCCATTTCTAGGATTGCCTTAAAAGATTTATCCCTTCTGAAGACTAACCTGGGACCACTCCCCAGTTTGGCCACAAAATACCTGTCCTTGATAGTATGTGACCCATTCAACATCCTGGTTATAGGTGGTGGTAAACAACTCTCATCCCGGTTTAAGTTCCGGGTTTTAATCTGTATGCATATTTGCATTAGAGATCCTGGAAACTACAGACCCATTAGTCTGACTAGGCTTAAGTTTCCATGGCTTTGCAAATATTAACTAGGATGTAGGAGACTTCCAGACACTGGATCCATCCCAGTTTGGCTTTGTCAAAGGAAGTTCATGCATGCTGAAGCTGGTGGACTTGATGGAAAATGTCACACACAGGCAATAAAGGATTTGGGGGGAAAGCAGTGTATACAGTCTACATAGATCTGTCTAAAGCATTTGATACAATGCCACATTCTGGCATTGACTGCAAACTTGTGGAGATAGGCATTAACCCCTTTTTATAATGCACTGGATAAGTGTCTGGTTCACTGATCGGACCCAGGAGTTTAGGATCGCTGATGCCACCTCCACAAAGCGCTTTGTGCTGGGCCCACTTCTCTTTGGTATCTACTTGGAGGACAAAGCAAAGGCCACTGGCTGACCCAAATTTGCAGACTGGGAGCAGTTAATTCCCCAAGATGAGAACACCCTTCAGCAAAGTGAAATACAATGCTTTATGCTAAATCTATGGCTTAAAACATGCCAAGCAATGCATTCTAGAAACTTTTTTGAAGTCTGCTACGTCAGATAACTAACTACAGTAATGAAACCTCCCCAAGTTGATACTTTGGTTAGATATCTGGGAGCTCGTGTAGATGGTAACATAGCCTTCAACCAAAACGTGTCCCAAAGTAGTAAAATTCCTATGTTGCTCAGCTTGTAAGGGCATGACATCTAGGTCCAGTACAGTGGTACACTGACCTATCTCTTCATACCCATATTAGAGTATGCCCCGTTTGACATGTACCTGACCAGATACTTGCAGAAACAAATGTCCCCAAAGCTCCTTTACAAAAAAGGAGCAAACGTGTTGTATGATCACCTGAAAGCCCTGCCTTGATCATACAAACTACAGAGGTGATTCTTGCCTAGCGTACAAGACATCCTTGGACCCTGTTTTGATGAACCTTTTGCATGTCCACAAAACTACTAGATCTGGAGCCCTAAATTTTGCTTCCAACATAAATAGAACTCGGAGGTGCAGATCATTTCCAGAATTCCCATTCTCTGGAACAGGCTCCCCATCTGTGCGAAGCAGGGTACCAATTACAACACGGACCAGTGGATGGGCAGTCAGAAATTTGCCTTTGGTCTGACACCTGCCTTTGGACAGAAGCAATTGGTAAATTGCCCCCAGTGTATCAAATTTGTGGGCCTCATTTGGGTTGCATGGTTAGGCTTGTAAGGGCTGTAATGGTCAGTAGCCTAGTATACAGTTATGAACGTCTGCTGTTGATCTATACTATGCTCGCTGTTTATCTGTACTATGCTCTTCATGTAGGCCACTGCGGTTTGGATTCCTTCCCACTATATTTGAGAACGGAGTGCTAGGGTGGGTGCCAGTGACTTTCTTCTTCCATTAGTCTCTTGTGTACTTTACTGCACAGGAAATCTAGAACACTTCATATTTTTCAAGATTCAACACGTGACCCTGATCCTGGGTGACTTGAACTACTCAACCATATACTGGAAAAACTACTCCATGCCAAAACACAAATGCCCAGAGAGTCCTCAATTTTTATTTTTTTTAATCTAGGCAAATGCCTTGGAACAGCTAGTTGATACCCTCACAAGAGGTGGTAATATCTTGGACTTGGTATTAACTAACATGAGTAATCACTGCAGCACCCCTACAGTATCCTCACTGGTAAGACCTGGCCATAAAGTCCCAAGTCGGCATCTCCCCTGACCCCCATCTAACTAGGGTCAAACAAACTTCTCCAAAGCTGATTTCAACCTCCTGAGGGATGGTATAAACAGCTTTACAGCCCCCTCCCCCTCTGTTGGAACTGGCACTGGAGTACTATACAAGCACTAGTATAGATGCATGGAATCAGGTTTGCTATTCCTTGTGGAGGATGATTTTGCCCCGACAGGTATTCCTATTTGGTGGAAATCTGCAATAAACTATAAAACAAAAGGAAAAGTTGTTGTCCAGGACCAAGAAGAACAGGTGCCCAATTGGAAGCAATCTCTCCTTAGCCTGAACAAGCAAATAAGAGCACTAGTGAAATCTAAGAGTACTAGTGAAATCCTCTGAAGCCAGCAAAGTCCAAATTGGCAACATCTACTAGAGACCATTATAAGGCCTTCACATATGTCCACAGTCTGAAAGGAAGCACCCAGATCTGTTCAGAACTTGTGGTAAAGGACACCACATACACAAATGCTGTAGATGTAGCCAACCTACTGGCTGACCTTCAGTGAAAACTTCACCCTCTGTCCCCTATCAGGACATCCCCAGTCCCAGCAGCATGGAAGACTGCCTCTGTCATCCCTTTACACAAAGGTGGAGCATCCACCTATCCAGGAAATGAGACCAGTCAGCCTAACTAGCCTGATCTGCAAGGCCATGGAATGGACTATTGTGGACCCGATAACAGGGACATTGGCAACCACTCTACCCCACACAGCTTGGTTTGTCAAAGGGAGGTTGTCTGTTAAATCTGGTAGACTACTTTGAGACCGTCACCGAGGGGAAGACGGTCACCAAAGCCATGGGTGAGGGGAAGACTGTCACCAAAGCCTGTCTTGACCTGGCCAAATCCTTCACTATTCCACAGTTGGGCATAATAGATACATCATATGTTATCAGATGGTTAGCAAACTAGCTCACTGATGGAACCCACCTAATCAAAATAGAGGAAGCCACCTCAAGCAGTAGACCTGCAACAAGCAGCGTACCCGGGGATCGATTTTGGGGCCTCTGTTCTAGATATAATTCTTTAAGGTGCAGGCCAAAACCAGTGGGATATGGCTGACCAAGGCCCCAAAATCGATGAGATTTTGATGACTGCAAGCTGGGTGCGTGATGTGGATGTCCTCAGAGGGTCTCGCACAAACAAATGACAGGTGCCAGAAACGTGGTCTCAAGCTGAATGCCAAAAAATGCATAATCATCCCCTTTGGGGAGAGGGATGTCCTTACATTGCTTGTTTAAGGACAAATCAGTCGTGAGGGATTTGGGCACCCAGGTTGATAGCAACCTGACATTTGACCACCATGTTGCTTCCATTGTACGGAAAGCTTTCTACATGGCCCATCTCATAAGTAAGGGGATCTCATCCAGGGACAAAGTCCTAACATCCCTGTATTCTTGCCTTATAAGGCCAATTAGAGTACAATGCCCCCTTCATGTACCTCACAAAGCACATGCAGCAGCTGGAAGAGACCACAGAGGTTCCTCACCAGGAGAATCCAGGACCTCCATCTACCCTACACAGGTTAAAAGCCCTGTCCCCCTCTGTTACATACAGGCTCCACTGAGTTGACCTCTGGCATGCAAAACAATCTCAAACCCTTCCTTGATGGGACTGCTGCATATCTGCAAGTCAAGCTCCACTCTAGTAACCTGCATGCCTGAACTCAACCTGATCTGTGACATCAATAGGACTTGCTGGCAGGATAGATTTGTATCCCAGAGACTCCCCCATCTGTGGAATAGACTCTCTCCACATCTGAGTACCTCATTATCCCCTTTTCAAGCATAGCCTGGATAACTGGATGGAAAACAGAATACACCCCTGGGATTCCACCTGTGTCCCTGCTGGATAGGGGCTTTGGGTGCTGACTTGTCTAAACATGGGCTAAACTCTTTACTAGGTTTATAAGGGTCTCTGGGCCAATAGCCTAGTAACTTTCTATGATCCTATGAATAATCTGGGCCTTGGGTAATGATAGCCTAGTAACTTTCTATGATCCTATGAATAATCTGGGCCTTGGGTAATTAACCCTGGGAAATTACTCAATCTGCAGCATAGTCTACACAGAACTGATCATGGCTAGTGTAGGCAGATCTTTTATACTGTGTATGTGAAGGTGCCCAGAGGCAAGGCTGCTGTGGGGAATTCTACTGTGTTCAAGCTGGACAGCTGATATCAGACTGCAGCTGACTTTTCCTGAAGTCATAACTCCCATCTGCCATGATCTGAGCACAGTGCTCTGATTTTGCTCCTCATTTTGCTGCTCCTAGATATGCTAATGCTTATAGGTACACAATCTTATTAAATTGACCTGCTGCTGGGGGGGGGGGGGACTCCTTGCCCTCCCTTTCTAGGCCAGTGTTAGGACTCCCATGCTCCTGAAGTTGAGGTTAGTCAAGTTATGACTGCTACAGCAAGGCTCTCCAGCATGGTCTTGCCCACTTTTAGTGGTTGATTTACGTTTTCTGCACTGGCTGTTTTCCTTGTTAGAGGGGCATTGTTCAAGTGTTGGAATACATTGGTGGCAACCATCCAGTATTCCCTCAAATATGTATTCTGTTATTTTAGCCCTTCAGTACCTTTTGCCTTCACAAGGAACCAAGATGATTTTGTTATAATTTGGAGGTCTGTGTTTTGCCATGACTCTTAAAGTTCTTGAACCTGGTCTCATGGTAAGGTGAGTATGGAATGAGTAACTTTCCTTGAGCTAAAGTAGAAATAGAAATTTGCAAACTTTACTGTTGCAGCTGAGCTGATGTGCCCGTTCTTTGTAGGTTATGTAGCTGTCTTTTGTATACCACACATTTGGAAAAATCCAAAATAGAAAGGCACAGCTACAGAACAAAATGCAGGATTTTTTTCTCTAGCAGCTTGGCACGAAAGGCCTTCACTGGAGTATGAAAGCAAAGACAAACATTACTCAGTAATAAAACGATTCACACTTAAGGTCAAGTAATAATTACTTCCAATTCCAATTTCTATTTAACCCTGTAGTGTTTTGTTCTGTAGCTGTGGCTTTCTGCGTAGCTGTCTTCCCCTTGCAGGAATCCTGTACACTAGTTTAGTTTGGGCTAGCAGGATGGAAGGAGACCCAAGACAAGTCTGTTCTCCCTTAAGTGGATTTAAACTTGCACTGCATTGCAGTCCATCAATGCATCTTTAAGCTGCCTTTGTGGTTCTGTAGCCATTGCTGAGGTGTATAGTAGACCCATCAGTCAGTGTTATGCAGTGTATTATATACTGCTGAGATTCCTTTCTGTTGCCATGACTGTCCTTTTAAGTTGGGTACTTCTGTTTGAGCCAAAGTTAAGTTTCCATTTGTGAATGAATGACCCATCTTTCCAGTTCAGTGTAGTTGGGAGCTGGCGTAATGAAATAGGTATTTGCTGTACAAGCTGTCGCATTTGGTAACTCTGGTTATTGGCTAGGTGTGCAATAGTCTGAATTGCCTAATATTTACTTGAGACTCTTATGTGCTACAGCAGTATGTACTTGCAGAATATTTGGTAGCAGAGGACCAGCTGGTTTGGAGAAAATCTTGTTCCTCCCAGGAAAGGCAATTGGGAGTAATCCTGTCAGTTCTGGAGGTCTGGATTTCCATAGCAAAAACAAGTTGCATACAATAAACGCCAGTCCTTCAGTTCAGGCAGAGGTGGTTTCATGCTACTTTTTTTGATGGCAAAGAAAATGCAGGTGCCCATGCACACCCACTGCTGTGTGGTCTAGAGATGCTAGAGTGGCTTGGGAACTACTTCTGCTGAGAAGTTCATGCACAGACCCCCCTCCAAAAAAAAAAAAAAAAGCAAGTGTGTGTAGGTAATGTTTTCATTTTAAGGAGTGCTTATTGCAGCATTATCAGCTGGCCAGGGAAAGCTTTATCCACTGCACCTCTTGTGTTTAGCAGGAGATTAAGGCCATTGTTTAATCCCACTGAGTAAGCAAAAAATTCATTAATAGTGATATGTAACAAAAAACTTGCACATTTTGGTGTCCTTGTAAAGTCTGTCTTAGCATTTTTTATATAGTTTGCGATGTATTTTTTGTTTAAAGAATCCAGAGTAACCAAAGTTTTTTTTTTTTAATACATTGCCTACAGGTACAATCAGAGTCTATCTGAGCAGCAGACTAAACCAGTTGAAGAGCAGAAAGAGCAATCCTGAAATCCATTTTAATTGTGCATTGACCTAGTGTTCTGATATTGCAATGTCCCTTTTTTAAGGTGGAATATGTTTTCCATGTTTCTATTTATATGCAAACATGATTACTGAAATAAATTTGCTGTAAGATGCATTGGTCTGAGAGTTTTGTTTACTTGGAGCATACATTAAGTTACAAATATTTGAACTTAATTTTTTTAGTATAAAATATAGTTGTGTACAACGGAGGTTCAGAATCATGCCACTTGGCTTTCATGAATAAGCACCAAATACTATGTCTTGTGTAAAGTAATTCAGTGATGGAAGGTTCTGTCTTAACACTTTCCATGATCTGAGCTTCATTGTTCTGGTTTCTGTTGTGACCCCACCCGCTCCCTGTTTCCTTCCAAGAGCAGTGCTTGCCCCTTGTGGCTCTGGTCATGAATAAACTAATTTTTGCCTGAATGTCTTTGTATACTTGACTGTAAAGATACGGTTTCAAGACAGGGAAGCTATGCTTGGCAGAGTAAAAGTGCAGCAACCCTGTTCTTTTGGATTGCAGAAGTGAACTAACCACTGATTTACACAAGCCAGTTGCCTAACCTTTCAAAAATGTTTGTGTTGGGGGAGTTTCTGGTCTTTGCAGGCATGCTTCACACAAGTACTGTCATAATATGCATTCTTTCAGAATGTCCTGTAGTAGAGGCAAAACCAGTACATAATGGAGAGGATTGGTGAGCTTACACGAGAAAAATGCCATCATAATGGAGAGGATTGGTGAGCTTACACGAGAAAAATACCATTCACAGCAAAAAGATGCCTAAAAGAGCAACTTTTGAACAGTTCTCTTGTATTCACAAACATGGTATGTAGTTGTAACCAGGATGCAGGTGTACTGTTGTATATTTTACCCGGAGGGGCAGGGGCAATAACATCAGGAAGTGTGACTAAGGATAAAGATAACAAAAGGTATCCCACTTGTTAGTAATACTGCAACAGTGATCATCTGGGCATCTACTGTTATGGCAAGTTTTCTTTGAAAAAGGAAATTACAGAAGAAAATACTAGTTAAAACCAGAGTAGCAAGAGTTTCTTTTTGGGTTATTAGCTGTCAATATTACAATAGGAATCCAATGTTGTCCTTTGTCGTATGTTGCATGTTACTAAGATTTTGTGTAATTGGCCAAAAAATTGCCTCCATGACACAAACCACTCTTGTGATGTCCTTCAAGGATGCATCTGCAGTCCTAACATATGGGTTGTCCTGCCTCCGGCAGCCCTTCGGTCGGCCGGATTCCAAAGTCTGGGTCTGGCCTCGGCTGATGTCGCACTTCACCCGACGTCATAGCTGCTGTCAATTGGGTATAAAGGCATCAGCCGACGCCATTTTCCTCAGTCTTTCTTGCCGCGCGGTGCCCGAAGCAGAAGCTGTTCGCAAGTGCCGGTCGGTCAGAACCAGAGATTACTACTACGAAGACTTCTAAAAAGCTAAGTACCCTGTTGTGGACTCTTTCTTGCCTCAGCCGATGTCAGAAAAAGTAAATAACTGTTTAACTTGTGGGAAACAAATACCTCAAAAGGATTTCCACTCTTACTGCCTTCCTTGCTTAGGCCCAGACCACGACGTAGCAGCTTGTTTAGCCTGTGCTTTCTTCAACCGACGGACACTTGGGTGTCGGTCGGAGTTTGCAGAGGAGTTTTTCGGCCCCGCTTTTGCTTACAAAATGCCGTCAGACTCCGACTTCACAATTAGCTAAAAAGCGCAAGGAAAAAGACAGAGACTCGCGGTCCGCGGTTTCGGCTGAAACCACGGTTAAGCCAACTGCGAGTGTCTCTGTTTCGGCTGAAACAGAGTCCACGGTTCTTCGGCCGAAAGCATGCCTACAGCCGAGGCCTCAAACAGCATGGCTGAATCTGCTACTGAAATTCCACCTGCAGTTGCAGGTTCTCAGGATTTATCAGATACTATTCCTTTAGACATATCGACTCCTGCACGTGGAGCTGCTAGGCCCCCTGCATCTATGTCTATCAAGGCTTTTTCTAGGGCAAAAGCAGCTAAATCTTCTAAGGCCTTGCCTACTAAAACTCCCTCACACAGGCCTACCTCTAGCTCACAAATGCTCAGCCTGGCAGAGGATCTCATTTCTTTGATCAGGGGATCCCAACCTCACCCTGACAGGGCCTCTCATCCCCCTCCAGAGAAGAGGCCTAGAGCAGAGCTCCCTGAGCCAGTTTCTACAGATTATTCCTCTGATTCAGAAAACTCAAATCCTCCAGAAGGCCCTTATTCTCCATATGAGGACTCTGATGCAGAAGAATCCATTCCTTCTGCCTCTCCTCCTGAGGAATTTTCATTTGGGGAAACCTTGCATGCTATGAGAGAGCAATTTCAATGGCAGGGCCAGGATTTTTCAGATTCAAGGAAAAGGCTAAGGACCTTTTTACATTTACCACAGCATAGGCCTTTAGCCATTCCTCCAGTACTAACAGTTGTAGATGATGCATTTAATGATGCTTGTACTGCCCCTGACTCTCTTCCCCCGGCCCCTGCTAAGCCCGACAGATACTACAGGGTCCCGGACACACACTATCACTTGTATAAGGCTCCTATTGCAGATCCTGAAACTATTTCACAGGGCCCCAAAGCTTTAGCAGCTGCCAAAAACCCCCTCCCCTCTGAAAGAGAATCTAGAGCATTAGAGAGATGGGGGAAAAAGTTTACACCTCTGCTACTCTTTCGGCTAGGGCCTTAAACTGTCAATTTCACATGATTCAGTATCAGGAATTTGTTAGATCAGCTAAATAAAAAACTGTCCGCCTGATCCTATAGACCGTAAGTCACTTCAGGATTTGGTACATAACACTCAGCAGGTCGGTAACCACTCCTTAAAATGCGGCTATGATGCACTGGAGGCTTCTTTTAGATCAGCTATGACTCGTACAGTGATCAGAAGGCATGCATGGTTAAAAGAGCAGTCCTTACCAGACCATGTGAAGTCCAAGCTCCTAGATGCTCCCATGGAGAAACAAAGTTTGTTTGGCTCCCCTGCACAGCAGGTGTTAAAGAAGGTGGAAGAAAAAGCAAAATCTGTCCAAACAGTCAAGGATTTCTTACAGGTCCAGCCTCCGAGGTTTAGTAGAAATTGGCCTTCGAAGAATTGGTCCTTTCCAGACACCTCCAGAGCACAGAGAGGCAGAAATAGGTGCCCAAGAGGAAGAGGTCAATCCAGAGGTGCCTACAGGGGACGTCAGTGGCAGCCTAACAACCAGAGAAGTACTGCCACAGATCCAGCTACTACCACTTCCACAGGACAGTCACAATGACTTGGCTCTGATACCGCCTACCAGGGAACAACTGGAAGCACCCTTAGGCGGAAAGCTAGCCTTATTTTCAGTAAACTGGCATTACATTACAGGAGACAAATGGATTTTACAGACAATGGACAAAGGCTACAGGTTCCACTTCCATACTCTGCCAAGAAAGAGAGGAATGCCAAACCTGCCACCAAACCAAAAAACAAACTCTCTAGAGCAAATCAACCACTTACTAAGGATGAGAGCTATAGAAAAGGTACCGTCTATGGAACAAGGACAATGATTTTACTCCAGACTTTTCCTGGTACCAAGAAAAGAAAACCAATGGAGACCTATTCTCGACCTGTCCGCTCTGAACACATCTCATTGTTCCAAAATTCAAAATGCTGACTCTACAGCAACTTCTTCCCATGCTGGGCAAGGAGTCTTGGCTGGTGACTCTAGATCTCAAGGAGGCATACCTGCACGTCCCTATACGACCAGATTGCAGAAGATACCTCAGATTTCTTGCAGGATCAGAGCATTATCAATTCTCAGCATTGCCCTTTGGCTTATCTACTGCGCCCAGAGTATTCACCAAATGCCTGGCATCAGTAATTGCTCATTGCAGGCTTCAGGGAATTCAAATTTATCCATACCTGGACGACTGCCTGATACAAGCGGACAGCAAGATCAAATTAACAAAAGATTTGGGAAAGGTTATTCACCTACTGCAATCCCTGGGATACACAGTCAACAAAGTCAAGGCTGGTACCATCCCAAAGGATAACATTCTTGGGTGCAGAACTGGACACATCAAATCAAATGGCATTTCTCACAGCAGAAAAGCAAAAGCAACAACCACTCTATTTCATGGCATTAACAACGTAGAACCAGCTTACAGCAAGAAAAGTCCTGCAAGCCCTGGGGTACATGGCATCCTGCATAATATTGATTCCACATGCCAGACTACATATGAGGAAGTTGCAATGGTACCTAAGGAATTTATGGTCTCAGCACAAGCACAGCCTAGAAACCCTAATTCCATGCCTGAAGCAAGAATTCATGTGGTGGGCTCAGGCCTGAATTTATGGTCTCAGCACAAGCACAGCCTAGAAACCCAAATTCCAATAATTCCATGCCTGAAGCAAGAATTCATGTGGTGGGCTCAGGCCTGTCAGTTGAACAGAGGACTACCTTTCCACAAACCACATCCAAGTCAGACTATCA